>NC_073693.1:63245357-63545357 GCF_029784155.1 Uranotaenia lowii | reverse complement strand
AACTAGAACCACTCAGAGCTCCAAAAAGGCCTATTAGGAGCATTGTCGGACCTATTTTGGACCGCATTGGGAAGTGGCTATGCTATTTTCTGAAATGAAAAAAAAGTACATGTTACAATTTTTGACTGCTTTATACGTTCATTACGAAGATCAAGGCTTTTTCTATCCAATCATATCGTGGTTTGTTGCTATGCAACAAGATTTAAGCCTGAAAATTCGATTCTTTGATCATACTCTGGTCGGTATTTTGGATCACCAGGTTTCTATTTTAGACCACCCTCTGGATCTTTTTTGGACCACTCTTAAACCAAATTTTTTTCTAAATTTTATTATATTCAAAGGGTTGTAAAAACCATAAGTAGTCCGATGACCGGGAATCCAGAGGAACTGCTGATGTCGGAGTGACCGTGTAGGGGCGGACAGATTAACATTTTGTAAGAGTTAGCTATTGTCGATGTTTCTGCTCAATATGTCGTATGTGAACAAACACTGTAAAAATGTTCTTCTCTGGACAAGCATATGTAAATGTATAAGGTTGCAGCGCTGTTCGTATATGGAGGATTCGATTTTAGGATTCCATCTAAGTTTCCGAAGAGCGAAGCGGATAAAGAATCGTTGAACACCTTCAATGGATTGACTTAATGTCGATTGGTACGGGACTCAAACAGGAGCTGCGTACTCAAGAATGAACTGTATTTCGACGAAGGGAACCAAGCATTGCATAAGCCTTTGCAGTTATGGTAGCGATGTGCGTGTGGAATCTCAACCGACTATCAAATGTAACTCCTAGGTCCTTGATTGTTTCAATCCTATGGAGGGAGTGGTTACTCATAGAGTAAAGTGTGATACGGTTAAAATTTGGTCAATATCAACTTGACGTATTTCTTTCAATTTTGCAGTTAAAAAACCTGAACACCCCTCATTTTGAAGGTGTGTGTGTGTGTGTGTAGAATGTTGTTCCTATTTTGATTATGGAATTCATCCTTCAGTTGTCAACATGCCGTCCAAGGAAGAAGAGCAGTGTATCAAAATTTTGCTCGCGCATTGCAAAAATCCGAGCTACTCGCACGCAAAGCTGGCAAAATCGCTAAAAGTTGCCAAATCAACCGTTACAAAAGTTATTAAAGTGTTTGGGGAACGTTTGTCGACAGCCAGGAAGTCTGGATCGGGGGGAAATCGAAAACCGGAAGCCGCTGAGACGACAAAGAGAGTTGTCGGTATTTTCAAGCGAAACCTTAACCTCTCTCTCCGAGATGCCGCAAATAAGCGTGCATCGAGCCAAAAAACGAGCCGGACTATCGCCTTACAACAAGGTAGTGACTCCAAATCGCGATGATAAACAAAATACGACGGCCAAAGCGCGATTCCGGAGACTGTACACGACGATGCTGACGAAGTACGACTGCGTGGTAATGGACGACGAAACCAACGTCAAAGCTGACTACAAGCAGCTTCCGGGACAGGAGTTTTATACGGCAAAAGGAAGGGGAAAGGTAGCAGATATTTTCAAGCACATGAAACTGTCAAAGTTCGCGAAGAAATATCTGGTTTGGCAAGCCATCTGTACCTGTGGCTTGAAAAGCAGCATTTTCATAGCCTCCGGGACTGTCAACCAAGAAATTTACATGAAAGAGTGTTTGAATAAACGTCTGCTGCCTTTCCTGAAGAAACACGGTTGTTCCGTACTGTTTTGGCCGGATTTGGCATCTTGCCATTACGGTAAAAAGGCCATGGAGTGGTACGCCGCCAACAAAGTGCAGGTGGTTCCCAAGGATAAGAACCCTCCCAACACGCCAGAGCTCCGCCCAATTGAGAAATACTGGGCAATTGCCAAGCGGAACCTAAAGAAGACCAAAAAAACTGCTAAGGACGAGCAGCAGTTCAAGGCAAACTGGCTTTCTGCGGCGAAGAAGGTGGACAAGGTGGCTGTACAAAATCTGATGGCAGGGGTTAAGCGTAAGGACCGGCAATTCGGATTTGGTAAAGCGTAAGGCTAACTGAATATTTTTCCTGAATTTTATACTAATTAAACTTGAAAAAGAAATTTAATTTGATTTTTTAAATAAACGATTTTACCGATTTACACGCGTTTTCCCTTGACCAAATTTTGATCGTATCCCCCTTTAATCATAACGAAATATGTTGCGTTTTCTACACTTGTGGGAACATTCCAGAGGACAGAGACAAGTTAAAAATTTTTGCATGAGGAATCGCTATGGCGGCTGCTCGGTTTTTTACAAACAACGGTGTCAGTTAATCTTTTCCTTTCTTATTCTAGTAGTCAAATTTTGTTTGTACATGTTAGATCATTCATGAACTAATTTTCAATCTTTCCCCAGCCTTTGTTTAGGTGCACTTGTTTGTTGAATATTTCTTACTACAACCTCTTTTTCCACAACTGTTTATACTTTAAACCAGTGATTTTTCGATAAAAATAGAGTAAAAACAGAAACACTCCTCCGTTATATAAAGCTTAGTGCATTTAGAAATGGGACAGTTACGAACGAGTGTATCTAAAAAACAGTTCGTTTGATCGAAATACTTTCTTTGAAGGAAATGTAGATAATCTTATGATAATTCATAAAAAAAAAATTAAAAAAATAATTCATCGTTTTTTGTAAGAAAAAATTCTACTTTATTCTTGGTTCCCATCGGTCGACACACACTTTTTTCAGTCATGATATTGATCAATTTTTCCCATTTATACTTCGGCTTATCTGTATTTCAGGTGGCTACATACTCCTGCTTCAATTTCTGCTACTTTTTGGTCCAATACTTATCTTTTAAAAGAAACTGAAGACAATTTAGTGGATATCTAATGCTGTTTCGAAATAAACAAAACTTTATTATTTTTCAGCCACTTCTAAGCGATTTTAATGGAATGTCTGTTGGCAAAATCTGACTATAACGAAGCAAAATCATCATGAGATTAAACTTAAAGTATAATCGGTTAGTATAGATCGTAGGTTGCAAAATATACATAAAAGGGTACTTTTTGTAACCTTTTTAAAACAGCGTGTCGAAGCCCCGGGAGGGCAGTGGACAAAATCCGGAATCACTCACGTGAAGATTCGGTGTGTCGAAGAACTAAGTTCTGGCATGCAATTTAGTTTCCGAAGGCACATGCATATCACCCCACAAACGGTTTAATTTTCCTCACTGTTCAGTCCAAACACTAGTCCAAATTATATAAAAACAGTTTTTATATTTAAACAACTAAATTTGGACTTAACTTTATTTTTTGAACTTAAACTATTTTCAACTTAAAACTAGCACTTCCAAATTATAAAGCAAGTTCCAGCTTGAGTTGGAAACTTGCTGCGCGTTGATTGATGTGCAGACGGCTGCGAACGAACGAAGACTGTCTCTAGGTAGGTTTTCCCCCAGCGCGTGTGATGAAATCAACAGCACACAGTCGATCACAATTTCGATGGCTCTATTGTGTGAAGCCACAAATCTCACCGGCACGCCGGCCGGCGTTTATTGTTCCGCTGCAACCTCGGTCGAGTTGATGATTGTCGATGATGGTTCGATAGGGTGTCTCATCATCACACGCAGATGGTTGAACTTTTGGTGCGAATAATTTTTCGATGCACATTGTGAATCGAACATAGCGAAAACCAAAGTTTTTATATTGAAGATTGTTGCACATGATTAGATTTTTTACAAAACACCCAACAAATACCTACTATAATCTGCTAGGGACCTTGCCATGATCAGAAATGATATAGGATTCAATCGTTGGAATTTGTTTAAAATATTGTTTTACATAAGTTTTATCGTTCATCATCTGTCTCATAGCCTCGGTACCGGCTGTGCAGTTTACAAGCTCTGGAACTAGCAAAAAATTGTTGTTAGAGGTTAGGTTTGAATGACTCATAACTAGGCAACAATTTCAGCTTATCGGAGAATTTTTTTTTGGAAATTTCAGCACTTCGTTTTTCGCTTATTCAATATTAAAAATGCTGGTATGAGACTTGACTTCCCTGACTGATGACCCATAACCGTATTTGCCGATCAAGTGCTTCATTTTAATGCTTGATTTAAACTTTGTGGACATATTTGACAGTGATTGCATACTTTTACCCCTTAAACACAGTAATTCTTTGAATAAACAATGGTTTTGTCAGTTATCAGTTTGAAAATGACGGATTTTTAACGAAACTGTGCAAAATATTGTTTTTCTTTTTCTCTTACGTCGTAAATATCTCAAAAACGAGTTAATTTTTAATTTAAAAAAAAAATGGTCTGAGTACTTTTCACAGGCAGCAAGATGCTGTCAAAACTTTGACTGTCCGATAACTAGTAAATGAGCTATTAGCAAATGAAAGTGTCCCACTTCTAAAGAACTAAGCTTTAGTGTGTTTCAAATGTTTTGAAAATTTGTTCTGCAGTGTTAAAAAATGGCCAGTTGGCTTATCTTTAGGATCATTTCTAAGAACGCAAATCTCCTTCAGTCGACCCAATGCTAAGTTAGAAAGTCTGACACCATAAAATCCGTGACATAAATTTATGCATTTTGATTTTAAAAATCTAAGTGGATTTATTTTGGCTCCAGCTTTGTAGAATGCATAGATTTTAAAAAGATAAAAAAGCGCTAGTATCATGCGATCTTTTTAATTATCTCAAAACCAGTTTTTTTTTCGCTTGTAATTTTTTCACATTTTATGACTATCTCATAGCTATAGTTGAATATATATTTTTTTTAAATGTTCTACTATAAACTGAGGTATTTCAACTGTTACAAAAATAAATATGGATACATGTTTGCCGATTAGTTGTCGTTTTTTCCAACCTCTCCTAGTTCGTTGGGGCTTATATTTGGGGACGGGGTTTATATTTCGTCTCTTCTACCTTGTAGTGTACTAACAGATCGAACTGACCTAATGTATTCTGTTAACCATGAACTGTACTAATATACGAAACACACTGTAGAGAGAACATCGAATAAAGCAGTTAAGGGTCATCGTCCAATGCGAGCGGTTGCGTTTCCATTAGTGTCCGGAGTTGTACTTTACATACCTAACCAAGCATTTTTTCCTCAAAAGTTAACCCTGAATAGTTGTAGTTTTTAGACTAAACTGTCAATAATTTTTCAAAGAGCATACAAAATAATGACTTAATAAAAAATTGGTACATGTCCAGTTTCTTTTTTCATATGTGTTTAAGATTCTTTAAGCTGTAGCTTTTGACAACTGCTTATCGAACAGTTGCCATTAACCAAAATTAAACCAAAATTCAAATTTTTTTTATTACCAGTGGTTCAAATAATGCGCATAATTCTTTTCAGATCATCGTACAACGTCTTATAACGATCATGGGTCAATTTGCTACTAAACAAGTTTTTGGTTTGTTTTTCGAGCTTGCAAAATAGTTTTCAAGTGTTTTATAATAGCTGTGAACATGTTAGTAGTTTTTAAATTTATCACAGCTATGCGGAAAACCTCTTGAAGCTTGACTCCAATAATGGCACGTCCTCCTGAAATGGGCCTGATTCGTTCCAACTGTAAAAACTTCCAAAGTTTATTTACAATTTCATCTCCGTTATTTATCAGCTTATTAAAATGGAATATTGGATATGATTTAAATCATCAGAAGTAGCTTTTTTTTCTCGAGGGATTTTAAGCATCCTTATGGCTTATTCATCCCGAAACATCAGAAGTAGCTTTAGCTATATTTGTTCAAAATTTTCATGTATAACATGATTTGTAAGAAAAATATAGGAAAAAAGCTGCAAGGTGGTCCAAAATATGTACCCGGTCCAAAAAAGGGCCGTAACCCTATACGCGTCAAAAACAACGGTACCCAAGATGATCCTATTCACGGTCGATCCAAAGTTGATCCTTGGTTAGCCCTCTTTTCCTGACCAGGCACCTTAGAGCAGTGGGGTTCAAAGTGGTCCTCGCTCCTCGGGGGCCACACAGGAGTATTTTACCCCAAATCCTGGCCAAAACCCCGAAGTTAAAATTTTTAAAAATCTAATTTTTCTTAGGTTTTTTGGTTTTTAGATAGTTTTAGCATAATAGTATTGTCGATTTCAAACCATCGGCATAGTGTGTTCGCAATGGCATAACTCGTAACATTGATGTATCAAAATTATAAATTTTGTTTTCCAAAATTTGGCATAATCACGTACAATCTCAAGCTGCGTAACAAGCAGAATAATGAGACTATGAACAAAATTTCGTATACAAATTTTCAGTTTTAATATGACCAATGAATTGTGGCTGAAATTGCAATTATTTCTTAAAAAGCACATGTAGAAGAGAAGCTAAACAAAATAGTGCAATACTTTCGAAAAAACTTGTATTAGTTTTTCACATATAAGTGTTTAAGTTTATCATCCGGGCTCCGCCGGGAAAAATTTCACATATCACACGAATGCTTCTAACTTCCTTCAACATGTTCAAAAGAAAAATCGTGCACATACTTGCCAACTCGAGCTATTTTCAATTTTGAAATTAAAAAATTTAAGCGTATTTTGCCCCTAATTTTGTTTCAGATAGCTAGCATGTCATTCGTTTACATTGTGTTATAAAAACTTTTTTTATTGGGTTTGATTTGTTTGTTTAAAAAATTGTACTTTTCATCATGTCTGATAGTTCATCGGCTGGTTTGCATCGAATTTGATTAAAAACAAACTTTTTATAAGGGTTCAGCGAATGACCCGAAAAGGCCAAAATTATGAAATTTGAAATTTTGGTTAAAAATGAGTTGTGTATACTTGAAAACATCGAAAACAAGATTTTTAATCATTTTAAAGTGAAAAACGGGTTTTGGCCAACTTTTTCCATAGAGTACTCCTATGTGGGGCGTTGAAAGTCTGCAAGAGGGCGCACAGTGGGGTGATCCCATAGATGGACAAAAGTCGTAAAAAGTTTTATTTAGATAAAATATATGTTTCAACGTTCAATGCCAAGTATGCCACAAAAACTGTGTTTTGAAGTTTTTGTCTCAATCTTGATTTTTAAACCCTTAAAATCCATGTCTCATAAATCCCAAGTTTTGAGAATTTTTAGTCTTTCTAATGATCGATAGAAAATTTATTCAACTTCAATATGCAAAAAAAAGATTTCGAATAGATATTTGAATTGAATACAAGTAATTTTTTATTTTTAAACTGCGACCCAGAGAGGGTCTTGACTCAAACTCAAATGCAAAATGCAAACGAGAATTATTTTCGCATGTTTTTTCAACATCAATTTTCATCTTGTCTAGTCCCTGAAATTTCAACTTACACAGTTGGATTCATTTCTCTACAATAAAAAAGTTTCGCTGGCTGAATGTTTGAGTCAAGACCCATCTCTGGGTCGCAGTTTAAAAATAGAAATAAGGCGGTGCCAAACACCGAGTTCTTTTTTATTTTTTCAAAATTACATATTTGGAGCATAACTGATCTACTAAAAAACTTTTTTCATTTTCGGATTCAGCGCAGTTGGAGTTGGAATGTTTAAAAACTGCAATCGAAGTATTGAAATTTTGTAGCTCTTTGAAACAATTAAAATCTGATAGAGCTCAGCCGGGGAATTCGATTCGATCTGGTAGAAATAGATCAAAATCAATTGGAAAGAGACAGGTAATTAATTGACTATCATTTTCTACTTGTTTCGACCAATTTTTGAAAAAAAAAAACGCCCCTGTCATTAATAAAATGAAAAAGAATAGCGAATGCCATTCTAGCCCGAAACGTCTGACAGTGTACACTATTGATAAAGTTTGGATTTTTAATATTAAAACTTTCCAAAAACGTCGATTGCTCATGAATTATCAGCTGACGTCTTGACGTGGATATACATATGTACCTAAATAAACTTCATTGTTACATTGTTTTTATTATGAGGTCAGATAGTAGAAGAATGTGATGACATATATGAAGTACGAGTTCTTTTCAGTTATCTGCTCTTAATAATTTCTGATTTGAACCTTATTTCCTGTTGTTTCTTGTTCAGCAGCTCGATTTTGATATGATGATTTTAAGCCATTTAACAGCTCTCAGGCACAATTGGTTGCTTTTAAGCTATAACCCATTTGAGTGGACCATCAATGCACCAGCAGCAGCTGCCAGCAAATTTGTAACGCATATCGGATGAACAATGAATGTATTCAAATGCTCCTAAAGGATTCACGAGAACCGGATGTTGTGTTATTTCAATTGCAGAGAAGCTCGTTTACGTGCAACTGAAACTGGGATGGATCAGCTGGCTTAATGGTTTCAATAACGACGGAAGCTCTTATCTATACTTGAGGGCGCCATCGGTTTTGTCCCAATGCATCCAATCGACTGAATGATACAAAGTTGCCAAGTAGCAAATATTGTATCCAATTGCTAGGAAATGATCCGGGAGTTCTATGGAAATTGTTCAATTATTTCTAATTGAACAAATCGATTTCATTTAAGTGTAGTTTTCTGGTCGATGCTATCTCGAGAAGGATATTCATATGCACAACTTTCGATGTATGCACGAAAAAAAACATTCCATGAATTTTCATAGAACAAAATTTTAAAAAATAAAAATTATTGATTCAAAAAAATATCATTAGACTCAGACGTTCTAAATAACGGGCATAATAAAATGACAAAATGACAAAAATGACAAAAATGACAAAAATGACAAAAATGACAAAAATGACAAAAATGACAAAAATGACAAAAATGACAAAAATGACAAAAATGACAAAAATGACAAAAATGACAAAAATGACAAAAATGATAAAAATGATAAAAATGACAAAAATGACAAAAATGACAAAATGACAAAAATGACAAAAATGACAAAAATGACAAAAATGACAAGAAATGTCTCAAATTTGTATAAATAATGTTAAGGAGCCAGCTTTTTTCTGAAAGTGCTTGAATTTCTCAAACTTGCTTTTTTTTTGTTTTTTGAAATAGAAATTTTTCAAACTCAAATTGTTCTTTTCATATCTTCAAATGTATGCTAGATTATATCCATATTCTCTCCAATAACCAAAATTCTTCAAACCTTTCACTCTAGAAAAATCTGAATAAGCTGAGCATATAAAGGCAGTTTTTTTTCTCAACTCCGAATTACTTTCGGAGCTTTCTAACGGTGGTCCGCGTGGCGTGGAGCTAGATTATAAATCCGATTACTGTGTAGAATAATTCTCACCGTTCACGATTTCTCATACCGGTTTTTCTTTTCTATTTTTCCCGTTTTTTCTTCCGCAGGGAAGTGATGATTCGGCCGAAGCAGCAGCATTCGATGATATCAACTCGTTGGTAAAGGTAAATAATGAAGAAAAATAAACCGCAAAACATTTTTTTTCCTTGTTATTTTTTCATTTGACTTCAGCGCTCAGCCAATGTACATCTTTATCGGATTCAAAATCATTCGGTGTCAGCTTGATGAAAAAAAGGTTAATTTTGTTTGATTTCAATCAGATCCCTTTATTGGTTTCCCGTTAAGCATGGTCCCATTATCGATTCGATGTTGTACAGCTTTCACTCGTGGAAAATCGAAGTCAACTTGCGATGATCCTAACAGACAAAGCTTGAAAGGTTCAAAGCGAATTGTTTTGTAGGATTCGATAATACAGTAAAAAAAAATCTGATGAAATGAAAGTAATACGAAAAATCAGAAATAATTTTTTTAAAGATTGTTATCCAATTTGAGTCGAAAACAATGACGACAATGTTTATTGAAACACTTCTCAAATTGTTCTAGGAGAAGGAGGTCTTATACATTATCAACAAAAAAAAACGAAAGAACTCATTGAATTGTGATGCAATCAAATTTGGTTTTTAAACAAACTAGCTGACCCGGCAAACTTCGTTAAGCCTTTGAATTTCGCAACATAATGAACATGTAAATAAGCAGAAAATAGGTTAATAATTATTTGCGCTCATGAAACTGGATTGTTACCTTCAAACGGAGTGAATCGACACAGTTTTTTGGCTATTTTCGTAATACTTCTGTCATATTTTGGTAGTGCCTACCTCCAGGGGCAAAAATTTTCGAAGAAGATTGACTTCCAACAAAACTGGAAAGCAAATATCTTCTGGGATAAAGTTAAAAATCTGTTTTCTTCCGTTTTACATTTTTTTAACATTTACAGAGGATCCTTGATACCGATAGTTTCAATTTCTATTAACCCCAAGATAAGTGCCAAAAAGTGTTTTGTTGAAATGTGTCGTCATTTTAAGCAGTTTTGATCAACTGTCTTTCATTTTTCGCCAAAACTCTTTATCGTATAGGTACCAAATTTGTAGAAATGGCACAACTTTTTTTATGGTATGAAATTTCGCGATTTTTTTTATGCTGCAAATATATCAATATCAACAAATTTTCATATACCATTCTGTTTTTCGTTATCTATCATGCATTTGATATGTTCTCTGTATTAGATAATCTCCTCTTAATTTTTAAAATCATCTTTTTTTATATCGACTTTAACTTTATCATATTTATCGAGAAATGGAATTGAGCATTGAACAAAAAAATGAGAAAATTCAATATATGTGTATGTACATGGAATTTTTATTCACAGAAATTCAAATCAAACGGTTATGAAATCTTTTTTTACTTTGAGATCTTGAATTTAAAATCAGAAATGAAATTCAAAAAAGTCTTTGCAAATCTAATTTAGTTTTCATTATCTCTGTTTTGGATCTTGAATCATATTTTCGTCGAGACTAAAATTTTTATTTTCCAAGCTTCTTGTATTTGAAGATGTTATTGAACCAATTATCTGTTCCTGATTTCTGATACTGAGTGTTGGATCAAATTATGAACTTTATTTTTACAAAGTCAACCCTATTTATATCCTTAATTTTGTTCAGTTTTTAGCACCTTAGTATGAAAGGAAGAAGTGGTTAGTATCTAACATTTCCTTGGTTTTCTGATAAAATTCACATAGAATTACAAAGTTCATATCATTCTATTCTCGAACTAACTCATCACATTCTTGATGTTTACAAAAACCAAGTAAATCAATTTATGGTCGTCTTATTCGAATAATTAAAAATAAGACGTTCTCTTGGTGTTATACCATAAATATGAACAGAAGATTCTGTAATGGAATATTTCATTGTCATCTGTTCAGTGGTTTTGGATCACTAATCACTAATCACTAATCGTACTTCCATAGCCAGAACTTATGTCTGAGTCCCAAAGAATAGTAAAAGTGTTTTATTATTCTTCTTGTCTTTCTTCATGTTTTCAATTATTTTAACATAAAAACATTAAAATAATCGAAAACATAAACTGGTTGGGCCTACCATGGAGCAGAGAACGCAGAGACATCTGGAACACAGGAACAGGAAGAAACGTGGACCACCAGTACCATACGTTTCAAAGGGGCAGTATCGTTGGAAGCATGCTAAGAAAATGCTCCTTGATGAAGAAACCGTACTTAATGTCAATTAAATTCAACAATCACAGGGACCATTCTTCAGCGGCTGGAAATGATTTATTTTGTGCACAGAAATCACAAAACCTGAACAGAAGCATTTTGACAAATTGGATGAAATATAGAAAATGATTAGAATATTCTAAGATTTAAGTTTCTAAGATGAACTGTTTTGGATTTCAGTGCACAATCATTTCTGGTCATCGACCAAGGATAAAGCGCCTTTACTCGCTCTTGAAATTATAAAGAGAATCGAAAAATATTAGTAGAACAGAAAACCTTTCGAGGTCTGTTTAAAACTCGAAAGGTTTTTTTAATTACTCTAATGATTGAAATTGAATAATGAGATCACGTTTAAAGTTTTCCAACAGCTATATTTTAGCTTTTTAACACATGAAAATTATAATCTATAATGTATTGCTTCGCTTATGCATATAAGATTATTTATTCATTTAAAGAGGAAATGTAAGTTTCGATATAACAAAATTTGTTTTTCAAGAATAATCTTTTTAAAATTGTAAGTCTTGATTAATTTAGAAAATAACCTTTTAAAAGACTTCACTGCACGAGTTAAAAAAAATTAGGATACTTATCTTTGCGCAGCAGGTCAGCGTTGCTTCCACAAGAGTGTTAAAAAACTGTGAAACACTTCATATGCATCTCGAGCACATGAAATATAGCCAATTCTTCATTTTCCAGGAACTCAAGAAATGTCATAGCAAGCCAGAAATCAGCAAAGTTTGCAACCGAAAAACATTCATGGGGAAATCACATTACATGCAGCAGGAACGACAAAATTTTACTCTCTTATGGCAACATGAATCAGCACTAAATTATGTTCAATTTCATTTTAAAACGTGCACTCTTGTCTATTTAGCAACTGCTTTTTTAAACTTTTACACTGAAAAAGAACGCCAGCCAGCTACACTTCAGTTGTGACCTTTTAGTTTTTTCAATTCAGTTACACGACTCAGGGTATGAGAAAGAACTATTCCTAATTCAACACATATTCAGGCACTCTGATAAAAGTGTTTTGTCAAGATTCTTCGATAATTTTCACTTTAAAAATTAACAAATTATAAAATTTCCACGGACGAAAAAAAAACGCGTGCGCTGCCATCCAGTCAACGCCTACTCCCCTCATCTGTTCAGTGGTTTTGGATATGTCAAAACTTCCACAGTCATACGTAGAGTATTATTTTTCTTAAATAATATGACAGTCTTTCATTTAACCGGAAAATAAACAAAACAAAATAAAGGAGTAAATAAAAGAGATCAGAATTTTTCCTGAGCGTATCCTGGTCAAGGAAATTTATTTCATCTAATATCCTAGCAATATCCGGGCATTTGATTTCAAAATTGTCAATCCAAAATTCAGGCAATACCAAGCAAATTTGGGCTAAATTCAGAAACTACTAAAAAAAATTAAAACGAAAAGCAATTCAATAATTTTTTTTCTTCGAAACACATCAGAAATTTTGAATCGTATTTTAAGCATCTAGAAAACGTGCATGATTATTATTCGCCTTCGAACAGCCGAGCGGAGCGGTTTACTTTTGCCGCTAGCTCTGAGTGCGGTTCTGTGTTCCAAAAAGGCATCAGTTTCTCTCAGTCGTGTTTATTTCACTTCCCGTCGCGATTTTTCGCTCGTTTTCAAGTGTAGGTACTTAACCCAAGTAATTCGAAAAATGATTGTTTCGTGTTCGTGAATCAAACAAATGGATTTTGGAAGAAAATATTTGGCAATTACGAAATGTGTCGAGTGTTATGGTGAAATGAAATTAGAAATTTCCATTTGCGACGGTTGCTCTCTTGAAAAAATAAATTGTTCCGAAATCGCGTTACCATTAATCATAATGTGAATAAAAGATGAATTATTCATGCAGCTTTGCGCGTGTTGTGAAATTTAAGTTCAAATGAAAACATAAATGGCTGCCATAGGCGAAAATAGCAACGCGAGACGTCGTGTTTGCGTAGTGTGCGTGAAACGTCTCTGCTTGCAAATTTTGCGCAGAGAAACGCAATGAGAGGGAACGAGGGCAAGTTAAAGCGCGTTTTTTTCTGAGCTGCGAGCGTTACCAAGCGTTACGATTGCGGAAGCTAGTGGTGTTTGTGAATGGTTGTTTGGATGGATAAGTTTGGCGCTGATTGATGCTGGGATTAATTGCACGATGAGTCTCTCGTGTTGAAGCTAAGTACATTGATTGGAAGACGGGTCTTGTTTTATGTTATCACTTTTCAAAAACTTATTTATTGGTATCATATAATTAATCTAATTCAAAATCATTTAAATTTTCAGCCTTATTACTTGTAAATAGGTCTTTCAGGCAGTTGTGAAAAAGCTTTGACATCTCGACGTTTGTTGTAAATTGTGTCTTACTTCTAAAGCGGGCCACAGACTACACAACATTTGTACAAATGCGATGAAATTCGATGAAATTTTGTCGCTGTAAACACGATTTGCATAGTGTATGGCACTGCTTGAATGAGCGCCCAAACGGTTGGAGTAAAATCGGTCGGGATCGAAATATTTCGTACAAACCATCCTCCCAGCCGGGGTGGAGATGGTTTTTTTTTGCTGTTGCTGTTTTGCCAGCAATCGTTTGTGTTCGCATGAAAAATGTTTGTATAGTGTGTGGGCGAGCATAGATCAAACAACCGTCGTGGAATCATCGAATTTGTACAGGCCATTTGTGTAGTCTATGGCCCGCTTAACTTACTCCTTTCAATATGATATAGATATGTATTAAATCAATTTTAATATTAATCTTTCTGAAACTCGAAAATCTGAATAAGTTTTAAATATGATTTTTTTTCTGCTCAAAAGATATCAAGTTGCTTCACATATAACTTTGAAATGCGCAACGTGGTTTAACCTAAAGTCGGTAACGAAATGATTATGAAATAATATTATTTGATTTGTTTTTCCAATTAGACAAATATTCTTTCAGCTACGATTTTCTGAAGTTGGTTTCATTCGAAAGTCTTCTCCGTTCATCCAAGTCCATAATACTTGACGATATGTTTTGCAGTATCTCTACATCTTATTTACCAATCTTTTGTTTTCAGCCATTGGAATCGCATGTCGGTTTTAAAACAGCTATTTAATCGCATTAACACTAATAAAATATTTCTTTACCAAATTTCCAGCTTGAAAACTTAACTTTCCTTGTATTTCTAAAATGATTTTTGTTTTTGTTTTAAGAAGGTTTTTTTTTATTCTTAATTATACGGGGATGAGGGAGGGCCATCCGGACACCATATCGAAACGATATGGAAGGTAGAGTGCACTGGGCAGTTACCTTCTTAACATGTCGTCTAGATAAGGCGGGTTCGTCTATACACCTCCTATGGAACATTCCACATCACAATGGCTAAGCTTTTTATTTACTGGTAATAAATTGTACTTTCGATGGAGACAAACTATCCTTTTCCCAAATGAATCGTACCGGTTACTCAACTTGTACCTTCACTCCCTTGAAATAGTCCATTCAAAGGCAGTTTAGAGCTAGTAAATAGGAAATTTGGATCAAGTTGTGATGTGCGATAGTTCGCTGCAAACGGGCTGTGCCACGCTACATAGGATGGAAAAATACATCACATACATCACTAGAAAACGTGCATGATTATTATGTTAAAAATTGTTCAAAAAATTCCATTTTAGTACGCAAAATTTAAAAAATAATAACTTAATAAGAGATTTTTTTATTTGGCAAATGAAATGACTAAATCCGGAAAATTCGGGTTTTTTTTTATCAAAATCCGGACAACCGGGCTGGACGACTTAACCGGGCCCTTTA
The DNA here is from genome assembly GCF_029784155.1 of Uranotaenia lowii. Lineage (NCBI taxonomy): Eukaryota > Metazoa > Arthropoda > Insecta > Diptera > Culicidae > Uranotaenia > Uranotaenia lowii. The sequence continues at coordinate 63,530,187 of NC_073693.1, read as the reverse complement.
AATTTTGTTTTATCAATTACCCGGTCAAGTCCGGGTAAAACCGGGCAATCCGGCTAGCTTTGGATAAATCAGCTTAAAAATTGTTAAAGGTGCCTTGATGCTGAAGCAAGAATGACAGTTTTCGAAAATAGATATACCTACTCCATGCCGGCTTATTGCCTTCTTTTTTTTCCACCCCATACGGAAGGTGAACCATTAAATCCAAGTATCCATTTTACTGGTGCCACGTGAAAAGTACACTTGCCACGAAAATGGGCGCCAAAACTTCCTATAGAGAGATGGATGAACATCAGTAAGCCTTGATTGCTTTTGGCGCCTTCCTACTCTGGGTGATTCGAATGAAAAAAATGGAAATTGGGTGCCAGACTTTTATTCGATACGAATAAAAACTAAAAATTAATTTTCAAATTCCACAATAACATTTTCGAAATTATATATCCCTTGTGTTATTCTTCACGTGAAGACGAACACAACAAAAAAAATCTCATGCAAATCGGATGATCCAGTGAAGAGTTTTGCGTGTTCGTACATTTCTGTATGGGCTGTCTCTCTCCCTGTTTTATATATATAGATTTTGATAGTTTAAAATAACAAATGTTTAAGAGATCCCTCCAGTATGAATTAATATTAATTGTAACAAAAATCGGACAACTATCATTCATTGTGTTGGCAGTGTTGGCATAATTAGTAGGTCATAAAACTTCCTATTGCTTGAGCTTGAGCTTAGATAAACCGTACATTTCAGTAGTTGCTACTCCGTGATTGACAAGAACCATCAAAATTGTACATAGATCCAAATAAATGGGGCTTGGGATTAGCTTACCATTTTCTGTGTACACGTTTTGAAGGTTCTTTATCTTATATGGTCAATAACGGCGCCGGCCACGTCCTTACGGTTCATCGGGGAAAGGGAAGGATTATTAGTTCGACTTCCGTTGCTACTAGAGACCGAATACACCTCTAAATCTCCACGGTCGTCACAGGAAGGGTGGTTTGTTAGTGGGGAAGGTAAATAGGATCTGGATTCCCTTTGGGAAGGGATGTGATCAAAGCAAAGTTAAATATTTAATGATCGTCGCGTCGCACACTATCGAGTACATCGCGTTTTTATTTAGAACAAATACGTCCTAATGTAGCATTGTCATACACATACAATGCATTAAGCACCGGTCCAACTTTGAAGATTATCGCGCGTTTAAAACGAGAAAAGCAAGAATATCCTAATGAGAAAAAACGTAACGCATTATGCAAACGGGGAGAGAAAGAGAAAAAAAAATAAAGCTCGGGATGAATAAGCCTCCGAAGCTTAAAATTCTTAGAGAAAAAAAAGAAAGAAAAAAAACGCCTCCGATCGCGCCTCGCTTATCTGATGTACCTACTCTCTTCCCAAGCAACCGAACGGAGGAGAAAATCTCCATTGTTGCTCTCTTGCAGCATTAAGACACTATTTATAAACACCGACATCCGAATTAACCGATCACGTCAATTTTCTCCCCGCTAAAACACACTAACACACACACAACGAACCGACCCGACTGACGGAAAAATTATCCATTACCGGGAGAGAAAAAAAAAATAACCGCATTTGAAATAACTAATATTGATATCATCATACACGTACAAAACACTTTTATCGCGCGCTTTAAACCAAAAGAAAACACGTCCAAAAAAGTTTCTTTTGAAAACAGAGAAACATGCCAAAAAAGTGTTGTTTAGACTAGAAATTAAAAGCAACATGTACCGTAAACTGGGGGAACTTTGATCACTTTTTTCATTCATTTTTGAATATTTTGGTAGGGGTTGCTTTTTCGTAATATCTAAAATTTTTAAAACCCTTACTGAGGTGAGGAGTATCAAACATGATCATTGATTGTAGTAAATTCAAAAGACATTGGTGGTAATAATTGAATGTTTGTTACAAAACCAGATTTCGAGTTTCGGGGTGACTTTGATCACTGTGGTTTTTAAGTACCGCAACATCTTCAAAAATTTTGTCATGGTGCCAATAAGCACACAAAGCATAAACATTAATAACAGTAAATTTTGTTAGGACTTTACCCAGTTTTTCAACGTTTTTTTTTTCAAAAACATTTATAGTCAAAAGATGGACCATGTTGCTGCATACATCTAGGGGTAAAAATTATAAACATTTCTCAATTTTTTTTGGCCTAAAAAACAAATAAAATTTTACCTTCATGCAATTCCCTAGATCCTCGCACTGTTCCCATGTATTTTTTTTCTTCAAATTGAACCATTTCATAGGGTCTTAGCCATTTTTACTATACGGGGTTTCTCATGGAAATACACCGTTTTTTTTTTCAATATAAAAACATTATCACCAAATGACCTTAAAAATAACACTTAAACTAAGCCTAAACAAAGAAAAAAGTTGAACTTTCACATTAAACAACCCATTTGCTCCTAAATGCTTGAATTTGATCAGGAGAGATGTTTGTTTGTGAGCCTTCGAAAAACCAGATATTTTAAGTTTTTAAAATTACATTATTAGGAATATCAAAAATCTTCTTATAAAAACCAAATTTAGCTTATTCGTAACATAATTTATAGGCTTTCAAACGTAGTAAACAGTTTTAAGATATTTTAACTTTTTGCTTAGTTCATGATGATTATCTGCAAAAATTTCATGTTGATCAAAGTTACCCCGGTGATCAAAGTACCCCCAGTTTACGGTACTTATCTTGTTCTGATCAGTAGGTCATAAAACTTCCTATTCTTCTGAAACTCAATCCACCATACCCTGAATAGAAGGATTTTTACAAATTCAATCTTAAATTAACACAATAGGGGAGTTAAGGGCATAACGAGTACTCAGGGCATAATAAGCACTCCTCTTTTCTATAAAAGTACGAATTATCTAAATAATTTTGCATGAGGATTTTTCCGTACTTCCTATAGTATTAATTTTTCACAAAAATAGGAATCTCCTTATCATCTTAACAGAGATATTAAAAAAAACTAGCTAGGTTCTCAAGTGACGAAAATATTATAATTTTTAAGTATTTATGTATGTTGATAATCCACCATTGGTGCACGGATTCACCGCAGTTTTACCAAAGTATGGATACATGTAATAATTAAATATCTCCCAACTCCATACCCGGCACCATGGCTTCGTGTGATCTGTTATGAAGTGAATGTATAACGTGTAAATGAAGGTTTATATTTGGACGAACAATTCAAACAGGTGCACAAGCAGTTCAAAATGTAAAACAGGTTTAATATAATACATTTACTACAGGTATTCCGGCATCCGTGTATATACCTGGCCAGCTGGCACGTGATTGAAAGTTCAAATGTAAATAATCGAAACCAATATCAAGAGTATATCATACCAATAATGAACAATCTCACCATTTCAATCATTAATTCCTACGTTTTCGTATGCGTTCACTGCAATGGGCATCCTTTCTAACATGAAGCAAACAGTTTAATGCGTAATCCAATCCGCTTTTCTTCAGCACACTTTTTGACTCTGGATTTGCCTCTTGATATTTTGCGTAAAGGTTTAAACAGACATTCAAACCCTCCCTCGAACGCGATATCACTGCATTTTCCAGGGCGATTTCATGGTGCTGCTTCTTCCTCTTATGCTTTTCCACAAAATAGGCTCTTCGCACTGCACGAAATACAAATTTAGCTAGCTAGAAGTCGCGATTTACACAAAAAGTCACTTTATTGAAACTCTTCTTCCGAGCCCCACCCCTTAAATATCACAACCGAAATCATCGACACCTCAATCTTTCTGCCTGATAACCTGTTGTTACATCTAACAACTTATTCTTTAAAACAAATCATACGCAATCTCCAAAATCACTTTCCGGTGATGCCAAATTGGAATTGATAGCCACTTTTTATCATTTCTCGATATTCCTTTAGTGATTTTTCATCGAAAAACTTTGAAACCATCAAAATGCATTAACCCGACCAACACGCTGAACTGCAACGCTTTATAGGACGAAAATATTATAATTTTTGAGCACCACAAAATAAGATTTTATGATTTTTAAATCATCTTGATCTATAACGTACGCACTGGAACATGATGTACACATTGTTTCTCAATTTTCACTATCATTAAATTTTTGATTTTTCTCTTGAATCAATTTTAAAACACTTTTTTATTTAAATTTGTTGGCATGGGGCGAACAGAGCACTATTAATCGGGGCAAGATGACCGTTGTCTGCCTTATAATCTAGCAGCGAATTCAACTCGATGTAGTCAACTGAATTATAGAGCTACAGCTTGACTAGTTTAGAGCCAATATGCGTAACGTAGTATTTACTCAATACAATAATAAAAACTCAAATTCTTTTTTAAGTTTTAGTTTTTTGTGACCAAAAATGAATTTAAGGGTTAATTTATAAATGCACATCTATTTTTGTTTAATTATTAGATACGATTTAAAGGCTATTGGTGTGATTCGATGAAAAATTTTAATTTTAAGTAATTTTTTATCACTTTCCTCTTGCATGTTTTTAAATACAGTCTAGATATTGTTCAGGTATGCCTTGTTGTTTCCCAATTTTTCATAAAATCGTCTAGAATTGTGATAAAATGTATGGTTCCCTCAAGGTTCAGGATAATCGTTTTCCTTAACAACTATTATGAATATATCTTGCTCAATTTCGACTTCGGTATGTTTTGTTCCAGATTTCATTGCAATTCATTCTCTTTTGATAAACACCCCCCCCCCTCCTCCCCTCCCCTTCTTGAAATTTTGGATAGACGAGAGACCATACTTGAAAAAGATCTTATGAATTACACAACTGGTTGAAATTAATTGATTCAAAAACATGGGGGCATTAGGCTGGAAAAAATAGAAGGACATTTCGCGTTTTTCTCGTTTCGGGTTGACTCGTCCTTTTGAAATGTTACTCGAGATCTTTTTCAATAATTTATAAACAAATGAATTCGACTTATTCTTTGCTCGATTGGTATGACACTGATAGATAAACGAAAATTCCATTCGGCACACTGCGCCTCTTGTAGCCTCTTTATTCGGGGTAACTTTGATCATCAAGGTTTCTACGTATCTCACTTAACATCTTCAAATTTATTGTCTTGGTTCTGTTTAGCAAAGAAAGCAAAAAACATTAATGGCAGTAATTTTTTGTTAAGACCAAACTAATTTTTTAAACGTTTTCTATCGAAAAATATTTGTCATCAAACGATGGACAACGGTCTTGCATAAATTTAGGAACAAAAATTAAAAACATCTTCTAACATTTTTTTAAGTTAAAAAAACTAATGAAATTTTACCTTCATGCCATTATTCCTGAGAACCTTTCACTATACTCATTTTCATTTAAACTTCACCATTTGATAGAGTTGCTAGTATTTTTTCCTGCACAGACATACTGTTGCAAAATGTTACATTTTTATATCCAAAAATTATCGCAAAATATCAATAACACTGAAGCTATACCCATATAAAGAAAAAAAAGTTCACCTTAACATAAAATTACCCGTTCACTTATAAATGATTTCATTTCATCGGAAGAGGTGTTGAAAAAAAACAGATATTTCAAAATTTGGAAATAACATTTTTAACAACAATAAAAATGTTCAAATAGGAACCAAATTTTGCCTATTTTTATATACGTTCTCAAACTTAGAAATCAGTTTTGAGATATTCAAACTTCAGACCTAGTTGATGATTAGGAACTGGAAAAGTTTCATAATGATCAAAGCTTCCCCGGTGATCAAAGTTTCCCCAGTTTACGGTACTTCCGAATTTCTTTAATATAATTCTGCTATATACTGAAATTCAACTTTAGAGATTTGAGCCTTACACTGAACCCAAATTCCCATTTAAAATACACTTAAGAATTCACTTAAAACTAAGGGACAAGTGGATTTATTCCTTTCAAGTGGCTCATGTATATTTCACTTGTCTCTCACTTATGTTTTAAGTGATCGATCCAATATCCATTCATTCATCACTTAAATTTTAAGTGACTGGCATTTGAAATTCTATCGTCGGTCAACTGCACTGGGAATCAATATTTTATTTTGGTTTCGATTGAGCTCAATGGAGCATGTAAGTAGAACAACATGGAAGGCAAATCTATTGAAGTAATGAAAAAAGCTTTCTTAAGCTGTTGTCTTAGGAGCCTCTACCCTAGTAATTTATTGGATTTATTGCAATTATATTTTTTCAGAGTTTGTTGACTATGTCCAGGGATGCCAGGTGTTGAGGATAAAAAATCTGGGTAATTTTGAAAAAAGTCTGTGTGTGTCTGTGCATAAAGAAATTCATAAATTTGGTACTAAACAAAAATTTTGACGATGCTTGTGAGCGGAGGCCGGGGGGAGGGTTGGGTGTGCTGTGGTATTCGGGTTATTTTCGAGTTGCGAACTACATAACAAACACTGTTCCTACCACCATCTTATTTAAAAAAAATATGTTTAATGAATGATTGATCAAATACCAATGAATACAAGCGAGATTTCAGTTTAATCTGGCACTTTCGGATGAAATCCGATTCATGAATATTGGTTTCATCACTCAATTTTGAAAGTCTGTTAAATCTGGGCACTTTCAGCAAAAATCTGGGCAAAATCTATGTCTGATCAATATCTGGACGAAGGGTCAAAAGTCTTGGTTTACAGACAAATCTGGGCACCTGGCAACCCAGACTATGTCGCTCGGAACTTGCAGAAATCCATAAAAAAAGCAACTAGAACTGGAGATAGGACAAAGTTGCAATTTTCATGAGAAATCATGAATCAACTTGGCGAGCATTGCAATTTTTATTGAATGTTTTTGTAATAAATCAATCAATAGTTCTTTCTTTTATAATTATTTTTCTTGTATGTTTCAGATTTTGATTAGGTTCCGGAAAGGGTTTTCGCGACGATAATTGCTTCTCGGAATTGGAGCATTATTCTAATAAAGAACAAACAGTATTATTCTGTATGTCCATAAAATAAGTACAACCTTTAAAAAAATCATTGTTATCTGCTCGAATACGAAAAATATCACAGAAAAATCGCTTTTACAGAATAATTTGGGCGACCTGAGCATACACGTACTCTATTCACATGCTTGATCATTTTCAATTCTTTTGACCACCCACGATAATTTTCACTTGACGATCACTTAATATCCACATGAATGTACATATGACCAAAATTCACTCCAGAGGTCACTTTTATTTTAAGTGAAAAATATTTCCAGTGTAGGTTGACTTGATTTATAAACTACAGTACTGGACAAAATAAAGTACGCGCTTTCAAAATTTTCCAATCCCTGTAACTTTTGTCACATAAGAAACATCAATTCGAAATATTATGATGAATTTTAGTATTTTTGATACACTAACGACTGGTGTATTGAACGAACTGCATAATGCCATATTTTCAATGAAATGTTAATTTCTGCCTTTCTTTGAGAAAAAAAAAATCTATAATGCTTGTAGGGGTTCAATTGGTCCCTAGAGTTAAAAATATATATGGATATTTTTGTTTAAATCGTTTGTTACCTGCATATGGCCCATTCCAAGCGCCCCTGAACTGGAGAACCGATTTTCATTTTTAATAATTAAAAAATAATTTGCCCTGGATTTGAAAGTTTATTTCTTGAGATTCATTTTCCAGCAAAAGAATTTCAGTTACCTTTTTTTTGGAATTGAGTATGTTGACGTTGAAATTTAAAAAATTTAGTACGAAAATAAAATGATTTTAACAATTATTCTTTATTTGAAACATAACTTTGACAAAAAACCAGCTATACAAAAAAAAATGCAGAATGATTGTAAAAAAGCCATCTTTTAAGCATGATATTAGATCAAAAATAAAAACAGTAACTTCACGCTCTAGAATCGGAAATAAAGGTATCTATTTTTAAGCGTTGTGACGTCACGAAAATTCTACTAATTTTCAGTTCATGATTTCTCTTCCTGTCGAAAATTGGAGATCTCTTCTAACTTTTTGAGAGGAATTCAATGCTTTTTTCAGAATGAAAATCGGTTCAGAAGGTTGTGAGTTGCACCTGGGTAAAGAATGCGTTGTGACGTCACCAAAATTGATTTCCTTTTTTTCGGAAACGTCCTTGACATCTTACTTCAATACTAGTATAGTGTTTCTTCAAAACAAGTTAAACAAAACAATGCGCTTCAATAAATGAATTATTAAGAATCATATTTTTTCGCATTAACGCGATTATTTTAAAACGTCTTGAATTAAAAATGAATAAATTTACGCTTATTGAACACTTGATTCGAGAATAAACAAACAATCATAAATATGAAATCCTCATCGATATTTTAAAAGAATATTTGTGAATCATACAGCAGGTAGTGATCTCTGATTTGAATAAAAAATATTACAGGTAGTTATCTGAGGTTTGAAAAAAAAAGATAACAGTAAGATGAAGTTCTTCTATATAAGAATAAAAAAACGCACTAATAACTTCTAAATATTACTTGCTAATATTGTGTTCCAAATAAATAACTAAGTATCTATGGAATAAATACAATGAGATAAAAAAAATAGTGAACATGGTAAATTTATAAATAAACATTTTCTTTCGTACAAATTCATAAGACTTTGAAGGAAAATAAATTTCTCATAAAATTATTTTAAAAAAAGTGTCTTTCATTGATACTTCCATCTAATAAAATGTTGCTAGAAAATTTAATCCCACGAAGAGACTTTTAACTGAATAACAAAATTAAAATATGAAGGTACTAGCACAGGGTACCATGCAAATTTAGGGCAGATTATACTACGAAAAGGGGCCACGCAACAGACCTTAAGTTTGCATAGAATTGAGCGGAAATTGTTCGGGATGAACAAAAAACCCTTTTAAACAGTTTTTCACCAATAATGTTGGTCCTTATTAACTGATTATCCTTTTACTTTCAGTGTTTTAAAGCTTAAATTATAACAATATATCATCTGGGGAACGCATTTCGATTAGAGTTATCATAAAACAGTCGTCTTTCCCCGCATCCGTCTCACCCTTCCACATTTTATTTTCTCAAACGTTTATAAATTTTTTCAACAACATCCGAGGAAGGTTTAGCTCACAATCTTGCGAATAAAAACAAAAGATACCTATGCAATACGTACATATATCATAAGATGGCTTAGATATGGCCCAACAAATTTGCCTGATGGGGTTTTGAGGGGATGATACCAGACTTATGGCCGGCAATGTACATCGTCGGAATTCATGACTCAATATGCTATGTGTAGGATGTTAAATATTTTAGGGTCTTGTTTTTGCTGTGTTCATTGGAAAAAGAGACTCCAAGTAAAATTGTTTTTTGAACAAGATGAAATAAACCATAAAATTTCACTTTTGCTCAGAAATAAAAACTTATTTTTGAACGCAGTCTGGTCCGCTTCTGAGATGTTATTATTACTTAAGCTATCTGCTTAGTAGCTCTCGCCACTTAGAGATATTCAACTACAATTAATTTATTTAAAAAAAAATCACAACAATTCTTGGTTTTGTCTTCTGTTCTCTAGTCCAAACTCTTTCCACAGCGATAGAAGCGATAAGTGGTAATGACTGGAGAGACTTCATGATAAAAAATTCTTCTCAATGTGGTTTGATGAGGTTTCATTTTGGCCATTTATTTTCAAGAAAGCGAATGGTACTTGTTTTTTTATTGCAATGACAGTTGATTGCTGATTATCAATATTAACGCCTATGAGTCTTGAGGATTTGTCGTATTAGCCTTTGAGGAACATCCCTGTCGATGACTATGGAATGAAATCGAATATTTAAATTTGGCGTAAAGATAATTTTAAACCAACAATTAGATATAAGGTGATTGTTTTCCAGATCAAAGAATAACTATAACTCGTTAACAATTCAACGAGAAACTTCCAACAATTGTTTACATTTTTGTGGATTATTGGGTTAATATTTCAAACGCAAGACGGAAAACTTCGTTCGCTCCTTTGAACGTACCGCGCCGCGTCAGACGCCCCTATAATTAGTAATCATTGCTCCCGGATGCACCATTCCGAGGGGCAGAACTTTAAGCTCCCATTAAACCGTCCGTCCACTTAAGCTTTTCCACCAGTTCGTTCGTTCCAGCAGCTAGATAGGTTGTCCGTGCTTCATGAGCCGCGATGCGATGTGATGCCTGAAGACCACCCACCGGAAAATGGCGCTGTATACATTCAGGGGCAGCATGTGTCTGTTTAATGAACCATAATGTGGGAAAAGCAGCTCCCTGATGGATGACCGTCCAATTTAATTTAAAGTGATACATTTTTGGTAGCTTGTTGCTTCAATTTAAAGCAGATTATGAGATGAAAAAAAAATGAACAGACAGATATAATTTTTGTAAAGGTGGGAGCTTTAAAAAAAAATTCTGAACGAAGAAAAACCCCATCCGAAAGGATTGCTGATGATCTGATGATGGGTTTGCCGCATTGGCTCCCAACAATGATTAAATGAAAACGTCCGGACCAGATGTGCACGCTCGTAAAATGGGTGAATGGAGGTTTTATTTATTTTTCCATCCATTTGGCGATCTATGAGAATATTGAGCTGAGAGGGATTCTATGATGGGGGCTTTTACTAGAACATTGCTTTACAAATTGAAATTCAAGCCGTTGAATTCAATTCCAATTGAAATAAAAATAATATAATAGAGTTATGATTTTATGCTATCTGAAACGACAGAACATTTGTCATCGCATCTCACTTTCTACAACTTCACATAAAGATTACCATAAATTACTAGAAATGCTGAGTTAAAGCATTGCAAACCGGCTATTTACAAGCCAATTCAGCATAACAATTGTCCTTCTGTGCTCGAACCACATGCTGAGTTTCGTTTAGGAAAAGTTGAGAAAACCCTTGGGAAACCCGTCGAGATTGGACCACTTATTTGTTTACTCCTGCCCGGCTACAGGTACTGGCCAAGGATGGGTCGAAAATAAATTCTTTCAGCAATGAAAAAATTTGTCTAAAAACATTATAAATTCACTACAATATGAAAAAAAATTTTTGAAACGGAATCTGTTTTCGTCTCTCCTTTGATTTTTGTAAGAAATTTTTGTAATAAAGTCATTTTTGAAATTTTTGAAATTTTTGTAATTTTTGTAATTTTTGTTATTTTTGTAATTTTTGTAATTTTTGTAATTTTTGTAATTTTTGTAATTTTTGTCTTTTTTGTCTTTTTTGTCTTTTTTGTCTTTTTTGTCTTTTTTGTCTTTTTTGTCTTTTTTGTCTTTTTTGTCTTTTTTGTCTTTTTTGTCTTTTTTGTCTTTTTTGTCTTTTTTGTCTTTTTTGTCTTTTTTGTCTTTTTTGTCTTTTTTGTCTTTTTTGTCTTTTTTGTCTTTTTTGTCTTTTTTGTCTTTTTTGTCTTTTTTGTCTTTTTTGTCTTTTTTGTCTTTTTTGTCTTTTTTGTCTTTTTTGTCTTTTTTGTCTTTTTTGTCTTTTTTGTCTTTTTTGTCTTTTTTGTCTTTTTTGTCTTTTTTGTCTTTTTTGTCTTTTTTGTCTTTTTTGTCTTTTTTGTCTTTTTTGTCTTTTTTGTCTTTTTTGTCTTTTTTGTCTTTTTTGTCTTTTTTGTCTTTTTTGTCTTTTTTGTCTTTTTTGTCTTTTTTGTCTTTTTTGTCTTTTTTGTCTTTTTTGTCTTTTTTGTCTTTTTTGTCTTTTTTGTCTTTTTTGTCTTTTTTGTTTTTTTTTGTCTTTTTTGTCTTTTTGTCTTTTTTGTCTTTTTTGTCTTTTTTGTCTTTTTTGTCTTTTTTGTCTTTTTTGTCTTTTTTGTCTTTTTTGTCTTTTTTGTCTTTTTTGTCTTTTTTGTCTTTTTTGTCTTTTTTGTCTTTTTTGTCTTTTTTGTCTTTTTTGTCTTTTTTGTCTTTTTTGTCTTTTTTGTCTTTTTTGTCTTTTTTGTCTTTTTTGTCTTTTTTGTCTTTTTTGTCTTTTTTGTCTTTTTTGTCTTTTTTGTCTTTTTTGTCTTTTTTGTCTTTTTTGTCTTTTTTGTCTTTTTTGTCTTTTTTGTCTTTTTTGTCTTTTTTGTCTTTTTTGTCTTTTTTGTCTTTTTTGTCTTTTTTGTCTTTTTTGTCTTTTTTGTCTTTTTTGTCTTTTTTGTCTTTTTTGTCTTTTTTGTCTTTTTTGTCTTTTTTGTCTTTTTTGTCTTTTTTGTCTTTTTTGTCTTTTTTGTCTTTTTTGTCTTTTTTGTCTTTTTTGTCTTTTTTGTCTTTTTTGTCTTTTTTGTCTTTTTTGTCTTTTTTGTCTTTTTTGTCTTTTTTGTCTTTTTTGTTTTTTTTTTGTCTTTTTTGTCATTTTTGTCTTTTTTGTCTTTTCTGTCTTTTTTGTCTTTTTTGTTCCTTTTGGTTTTTTTGTCTTTTTTGTCTTTTTTGTCGTTTTGTCATTTACTGTGTTTCTTCTGTTTTTTTTTGTCTCATTTTTGTGCTCATTTTGTTATCATTTTTGTCACAAGTTTTCATGACGTTTTTCAGTACTTTTCTTCATCAATTTTGTTTCCTTTTTCATGTCTTCGTTGTTTGAATTGTTTGGACTATTAATTTAATTTACCAGAACGTTGTTTCGAACTTTATATATATTCTTATTTTTGATTGTTTCACGTTATGAATTTTAGTCAAATTTTCCTATTTGGGTATCCATTTTGTGTAATTTCTATTTGTTTTTCGATCCTTTTTTTTGCCAAAAGACACAGCCTATTTTCCTGGTGAAAGTGAATCTCTTTGAAAAGACAAATGAGAAAGGTTTGTTTGAATGAGGAAAGAAAATTCTGGGACCGGAAACCGGACTTTTCAACTGCTGTGAAGGAACACAACATTGACAGTGATGGAAACCATTAGTTTTGATTCAAAGTCTAACCTTTGTAGGTTTTCGGTTACGGTTGTCTGGGATCTTGTGGTTAACCCTCAAGTGGCCCAAATTTGTTTCCGGTCAACTGTTGTTGCTGCTGATAAGTCATCTCGTAAACAATTTAGGATCACTTTCCCATGCTTTGATTGACTCTCAAGTGGGTGTTTTCTATTCATTGATTTTTTTTTTTTTTTTCGAAAGAAAAATCAATAAAATTTCAATGAGTTTCCTATGTTTTCTCCTATGTTCCACTCTTCAAAAAATCTAAATATTTCCAAAGTGATTTTATTAACTTGATTATCGTTCTTTAAACTTTTCTCCTTTTCCAATTTTTTCCATTTTTTTCACTTTCAGCAGAACAATCAGCAGGGCACGACGGACGATGAAGCACTTTCTTCGCTCCCGCAGGCATCCTTCAATTACATCAACTCGATTGTCGGAAGTGGCGTAATTGGCATTCCCTACGCGCTCCACCGGGCCGGATTCGGGCTGGGACTCTTCCTGCTGGTTACCGTCGCCGTGATAACGGACTACTCGCTCATTCTGATGGTAAGTAAGTTAAGGGGGAGGGCAGGTTGAATAACTTCAGGGGGATTCCGGGCCTGAGTGACCCGGTAAATTGGTCTAAATAATTTGCCTGTTATGAGCTTACATTTTTAAGACATGCATCAGAGTACATAGTCGAATATGTTTAAGTTCTCAATTTACACTACCAATTTAAAGCCAAGTTAACCTTCCTTCAGATCTTCGTTAAAAAAAAACAACCAAAACCCAATCAACTTCTGGAAGTTAAAATTTTTGCGTTGATGTTTTTATCAAACACTTCAGCAAAAAAGCGGTTTATCGAATTCCTTTTTTTCCTATTTTCCAAGAAACAACTTTTGACCAAACCGAGTGCCAAGTGGATTGTTTCACACACAGACAAGAGAAAAAAAATCGTAGGTGTGAAACCATGAAAAAGCACTTTTGAAATCTAATCCCTACGTCAAATACCTCTACCGAAAGCGGAAAACGGAAAAGCTCCCGCCCCATCATCCCCGGGGCTTTTGGAAGGTGGGGACCAAACAACCGGTCCGAGATCTAAATAAATCGTTCCGTTTCTGGATGCCCGCGGCCCAAAGGATAACGGAACGGTGCCAGTGCTAGCCGGCTGCTGGTTGGCGAAATAAAGTACATAAGCCGCAAATCAAGGCTTCTAACGACAAGAGGGCAGCAAGCAAATAAAACCTGATCCGCTGAGGGGTTATTTATTTTGCCAAGATGTGTAAGGTCACCTTAAAATTTGTTGAGAGTTGGGTTTGAATTTCAAGATGGGATTTGCTTAGACAATTTTTTCTTTGTTTGACAAATTTTAAAAATACTGAAAATTTAAAAATATAGCAAAATCCTTGAATATGGAAAGATGAGCAATTCAACAGTATTTAGAATTGTTACATTATTTTATTATCATTTATTTCGATTCAAGTTAGGAGATTTCGTACACAAAACTACAAAAAATTAAATCTTAAAATTTTATTGGATTTGCCGATACGAAAACTGAGCTTCAAGGAAAAAAAACTCTTTGAAAACGGACTCAAGCAATCTGAAAAATGATTCGTCAAAAATCAACAATCCGTTACGACAAAAGTTGTAAAATGAAGGTCGCCATAGACCGAGAATCATTGTACGCTAGTGTGCTAAATTAAGAAGCATAGCTTAAATGTTATGAATCTATTTATTTGAATGAAATTTTATTCTACGAAATTCAGAACAATACTTTTAGAAACTCAGAGGAACAATATTTGTAAACTTTGTTCCAGTGGTTTCTGAGATAAAAAAAATGCTGAATTTCGTTATTTTCAGGCTTTAATTTAGATATTCGCGGTGCTTAATGTGTTCAGATGCTTTTGTATGCTTTATATGCAATCATGTGTTAAGATCTGAATTTTGGACTGGTTTCTCATTAGGACCAGAAAACATGAAAAATATATTTAGATTTTCGGATGATCCCTTTGAAGAGTGTCGTCCATAAAATATAAACACTCTTTTGGCAAAATTGACAATATTCTACATCGGATTGAGATGAAAACTTTAACATGAATGTTTTAAAGGACGGAAAATCGATCTCAGGGATTAAATTTTTTGCCAGGGATCGACCATAAAAGTCGACCATAGGGGTCGTCCCATATTAACCGTTCCGTGTTTTTGGGATACTGACCTTATTATGCATTGCATGAAACATGGATTCCAATTTTTAAACTTTTTATTACACGAATGTGTTTGCAATTATTGGATCGAAACGTATGTTCATACACAGCAATTTTATAGGATGTACAATCGATTTGATATCTTAAAGTTGTATGTATAAAACTTAGGAACCCAGATAAGTGCATGCGCGTGATAAATAGCACAAGTCAACAAAATTTTTAAAAAATCAAAATGGAAAAAATAAAGGCTGATTTTGATTAATTTTAGGGCGCTGATTCCTAATATTCATTTAGTTTCAATTGTCTGTTCTTTTTTTTTTTTTAGATAACTTTTGAAAATAGATAAAAAAAATTTAAATAAATGTGGCTACTTTTTCGGCAAAGCTAAAACACATTACAAATATTCTGAGAATAAAGGTTTTCACTCTGTAATCAACATTTTTGATATTTTGAAAACCATAAATAAAATGAAAGGAGGACGCCAACATCTTCCAAAATAAGTTATTTAAACATAGGCACCAGAAATGCTGTTCCCTTTCAGATATGTGTGTATAGTTAAGTAGCATAAAAATACTAAATAACTAAATAGTGGTTAAAGTGCATAATAAAATAAACGCGCCGGGGACTGACTCTTTAACAGAAAATATGATGTTCTAAAATCGCGATACTATCAAACAAGCTATTTTTGTTTTTCAATATTCTTTCGAAAACTTCGTTTTAAAAGCTTCGAAATAATCGGTATTTATATCAATTTTTCGAATTTGTAAACCGAATACCGATTTTTTCGGTGGACTCGGGATTTTAACCGAGCGCGTACACGGAAAAAAATTGCGTTGCTATTCCAAAGACGTTGTCATGATAATTTTACCATTTCTGCGTTATACTATTTTCAACCACGCAAATTATAACATCAATTTTGAAAAAATACATATGAAACATTATTGAAATTACTATGTACCTGGTAATTTTCGATAACTGTCAATGTTTTTTGTCGAAAATACTATGGTCATGATGATTTCATCATAATTTCTATTACAACTAGCGTCCGCATAGTAATTTGGACATTGTGGCACCAATTCATATCAACAGAATACTACGCACATGGTACTTTTGAGAACAAAACATATTTGACTCAAAAACATCAGTGCGTATGATAATTTTACTATGGTAAACATTCTTGTTGTTTATACTAATTCAGGATCATTAATCATCAAACCCATTAGTAAACAAACAAATCTTTCCAGAGCATCGGGAGAACACACTAACATTGACCGACGTGTGTCGGAAGTGTGAATTTTAGTGTTTTAAATAATGTATTAATGCATGCATGCAAATAAACAAACAAACATACATAGTAATTCTACTATTTAAATCAAGCTCCTTACTTTTCCTAATCTTTATCAAAGCACATACTAATTCCATAATGAAACATATCAATTTTACTAGGCACGAAGTAAAACAATGCATCATTTCATTGACAATTTCACTAAAACGCAGTCGAATTTACTATGCGCAGCTAAAAAAATTGCTATGCGTAAGGTATTATGAACAACAAAACATATTTGACTCAAAAATATGGTTGCCAGTTGTTCATTTAAACCACGGATTTATTTGTTTTACTATGCTTTTTTTGTGTGTACATGACCGATTGCCTCGGTCATTGCTGCTACGGGCAAATTTAAATCCCAAGTCGATGGGTGATGATAGAGAATCAAGAGAGACCAATAAGAGGCAAGAACACATGCGAGATATAGGGGCTGTTCACTAATTGCGTAAGCACATAGGGGGGGTGGGGGGGTTTCACATTTGCTTACGATCTCTTACTAGGAGGGTAGGAGGGGTTTCCAAAAATCTTACGTAAGAAATGTTATATTAAAAATTCATCACAGCCACATCCATATGAAACCATATTACTCAGGTTTTTTTTACTCACTACCTATTTGTTGGTTAATTTTTATGTTATGTTATTTATCTTTTAATGTCTTTGAATTAATAAAAAAAAATTGCAGATTCTATAAAATTTATAGAGGACCAATTCAAACCAACATGCCTTAAAAATACTAAATCACATTATTAAAAAAGATCGTCGCTTTTCGCTTTTGATCATAACAATCTTTATAATTGAGAAATTTATAGAAACGAAAAAGGAAAATGGCGCGTTGTTATACCACGATTTGAATCCATCATATTTCGGAAATGACTTCATCCAGAAAAAAACTTTTAAAATCAATATAAGGCTCTTTAAATAATGAATTTCTAGACAGTTTTTTCAGTGATAGACACTACTAACTCTAAATTTTACAAACGATTTACCAAAAAAATCCTAAAACTTTATCGCTTACCGCTGAATGAGTCTGAGCTTAGAGGTTAGTTGGCAACGAGATTGTCGTTAATTATTTTTGCCCCAATTCTAGTAGGAAGTATCAAATGATATTTTTTTAAAGATTTTTATGATTTTCAGGTGATAAACATAACATTTTTTATGGTACCTTGTGATAACCTGATCTCTTTTTTTAAATCGAAATTTAGATTTTATATTGTTTATTTGATTGAGGAAAATTATTGAAGATTATTGTTACCTCAAACATGCTACGTCTTGAATAATGTTTCTTTAATCGTTTATGACATTTCATTGTCTCATTTTTAATATTTTCAAGCAATTTTTGAAAAAAAACGTGTCCATTTCTCAAAGAATAAAAAAAAACGTAAGATCTTACTAGGGGGGGTGGGGGCTTTAAGAAAAATCTTACTTTTTCTTACCAGGGGGGGAGGGAGGGTTGAAAATTTCCAAAATAGTGCTTACGTAATTAGTGAACGGCCCCATACATGGAGTGTATCGATGGAAGAAAGGTCCAGCAGTCGACCAATAGAGCTCAACTCGCGTCGAGCGATTACATCACGTTCACCGTGGTGTGATTGGCCAGTGCGCCGTTCTACTGAAGCAGAGATTGCGGGTTCAAGTCCTGCCAGTGAGCCGTTATATCTTTTTCGAGAAATTCATGATATGTTCTTTTCTCCTTTTCTCTAAAATTATCCATCATCTCGAAAATTTTTCTGATAATTTTTTTTTAAATACTGTCGTGAAAATACATCACTATCTCTGATTATATTTTAACCGAAAGTCGTTTAGTATTGTGGATGTCTACACCCATAGACGAGGTTGCAAAAATCCAGTGCCTATCAAGCAATTTATGTGCCGAAAATGCGCTTGTGGCGTCTCTCTTAGTTTTTTAATAATTGAGCTATATATTTTAAAAATTTCAATCAAATTTTGCTTGATGTTTACTGTTTTTATTTTCTTTTTTGAGTTTTATGTGTACTGTTTCAGCTTTTTTTCGTTTTTCTTCTTGGTTTACTCTTTCTAGAATAAGGTTGCCAGATTGCCAGGTTTTATCCGGGTTTGCCAAGATATTTGATACTGAATTTAAGAACAGTCCGGCCCGGCCCGGTTGCCCGGATTTCATTGAAAATTTTGCCCGGATTTATTTACTTTATTTGGAGAGTTGAACAAAAAAAAACAACAAACACCTTCAAAACGAAATTTTTTGAGCAAGTTTTATGAACATAATCATGAAAGGTTTTTTGGAAGCTTAAAATACGGTTTAAAATCAATCGATGAGTTTTGATGAAGAAAAAAAAAATTTCTTGATATTTGTTGAGAAATTTCTGAGTTTTGACAAAATTTGCCTGGATATTGCCCGGATTTATGGTCGTCAATTTGAAATCGAATGTCCGGATTCTGCCAGGTTTTTATATAAAAACTGCTCGGTTTGCCCGGCCCGGATACGTGCTGAAAAAATTCTGGCAACCTTATTCTAGATTATATGCCTTGTCGAAGTTAAACTTATGGTTCTGTTCTGTTGCATGATGTGTCAGTTGTTTGAGACTCGTTTTATGATTTTCAATACGTTTTTTTCCAGAGTTCGAGATGTTTGACTACAGTATTCTTTTCCGCATCCACAGAGTTCGAAGTAGGTCTTGTTTTAGTTAGCAGCGAAAACATTTTTCTCCTGTCAAAATACCTAAAATTAATTTAATGATTTGTGATAAAAAATGAAAAAATTAAAAAAAAAATCTTGTTAGGTTCAGTGCACATCAGGAGTTGCTTGCCATCCATCTGTTTTGAAAACGAACCGGATATGTGAAAATCTTAAGAGGAAGCCGAAGGGGATGTTATCACACTTCCGATGGATACCGTCAAACGTTACGACATTTAGAAGATGCACAAGGATTTGAGGAAAATCTATCAAAAGCTAAAAAGTCTAAAACTGCGGAAAATTCATCACGAGCTGAGTATCTTTACCTATATCTTTTTAAACTTTGATATTCATCGGTTGGTAGGGCAGTTCGTTTGTTCCGCGTTACGTTTCGGGTACATGACTTTCTTGAATTTTTTATTATTAAAAAGTATTTTCCAGAAAACATTCATCGTTAAAAATTCTGCATTCAGTTTCAGTTTTCTTTAAAATAAAACAGCAAGTTCTTCCAGTTCTGAAAAATATTCCAATAATTTTTATAGTATCCGTTTTAACACTAATCCCTAATCAATATTGAAAACCAGGTAGAAAGTGTTCATTGAAAAGAAGAATCAATGAAAGCTGATCGATTAATTTGTGATATACTGAAAAACTTTATTTGTCCAAGAGGTCCAAGAGGGAATCAGTTATAAATATCAGTTAATTTCCAAGCTTTAAAAAAAAGTTCAAACATAGTTATCATTCAACTTGATATTAACTTTTGACATTGTAGCTGACATTTGGAAAACACAATATAAACAAAAAACAAAAAAAAATACTTTTGAAACACAGATATTTCTTAAAAATGCTGAATTAAAAACAACAAGAAAATCTTTATCAAAATAAAAAGAAGTTAGAATCATGCGAGTAGAAAATTGCGTGATTATCATCAGATTTGATTTAATGTTGAAATGTATTTTTTTTAATTTGAACAAATTTAGAAAAAAAAAAACCAAAAACTTCAAAAATTTTTAGCTCTTGTCAAAGAAAATTCATAACTTCCTTATAGATGGACTGATGAAAAATATATATTGTATGTGGGCTTTTAGAAAAGATATTTGAATTTTACGAGTCTTAACAAGAAATATTTTTCTCGTTTTACCAGAACCAGAACCTTATATGGTTCAAGACAGTATCAATAAGCGTTTACGTAGAAAGGATCTTCAGGAGTTTCAACAGGAGATTTAGGCATTTTAGGAGATTGAAAGTAAAAGTTTCAAATGGAAAACTGAAATAAAGGGAGAAAATTTGTCAATGATCACACAAATTGGGCAGCCAGTGATTGAATTTGTGGTAATTTGTGGAAATTTGTTAGAGAAAACTAGAAGGTTTGAGTTCAACTGAGAGAAACCAGTGCTCAGAGAGCGTGAAAATGTGCTTATTGTTGCAAATTGTTGCAATTTGTGGAATTTTGATCAATACCACTCCAAATGCAAAGAATTCTCTCTTGATTTCGATCCCTTGTCACATATGCTGCATTCTCTTTCCCCTTAACGACTACACGGACATGGCCGGCGTCGTTCTTGATTAATTGAAAGTATGAGATTCGCAAAACTGTACACTGAGATTGTATTGCTTTTTCCCCGCAGTCTTCCATTTGGATCATTGTGCAATGTTGATTACCGTAAAACGGGGTAATATTGATCACTGGGGTAAATTTGACCAACAATTATTTTATCCACATTATCATCGAAAACTCAGTCCATGATTTGAATTTTCAAATTATGTTTGTATTTGAATTTTTTTTCCTGCAAGTAAAAATTTAATTTCAATATTTTAAATTGTCTCTCCTGATGATGCCAAAAAGCATTTAGAAGCAAACGGGTTGTTTAATGAGAAACAACAACTTTTTTCTTTATATATGAGTAGTTATAGTGCTATTTTATAGTCATTTAATGATAATTTTTTTATATTTAAAAAATAAGGACATTTTCCAAGTGATCGGTACTGTACCGATCAGGAAATAGCATCTAAGTTTTTGTTTGTAATATGTGTCTAGTTTTATGTTCACTTGACACTTTAATCCATTTGCTCGCAAACACCACTTTCTGTACACGTACCCTAGCATTAATATGTACTCTCTCGCAACATAAGAACTTTCGCCGAGAGAGACTCACACAATAGAATGTAAGCCATTTTAGTTGTTAGAATAGAAAATAACATTGAATCGAACGCACGGATCTTTCACTTCGTTCCAATAAAGTACTTATCTAAAGTCCAACCAAGCGGCTTATCTCAAGTTTATCCGAAATCGGGTCTAGTTAAGTGGTGGCAAAATAGTTGCATCAAGTTGCACCGTGATACCCATACAAAGTACACCGAAGTGCAAACAAAATTCTTCCCCCATCGGGTGAATCAGCTGCTGTGTGTTAAGTGTAGGCGACTTACCCGGATTCCTGCTGCTAGTGGATGCCGTCGACTTAGAGACGGGAAGAAAACCCTCGAATTCCGAACCCCCCATCGGCCGAGCCCGAACATTTGGTCCTTCGAAGCCGGATTCGAGGACAGGAAGCTCATCTGGACCAGCAGAGGAGATCATCAATCGCCATCTTCCGAGCGCCATAGCAGTTGTGGTTTGTAGCAAATCCACACCCAAGGTAGGCCAACTTGTGATTTTCTCACCGTGGACAAACTATTACGGCCTAATTATTCACTTGGCCAGCGAAAATCGCACCGATATCACTATACAAATTGTTCGATACGGCACTTACAATAGAATTTGATGATTGATTGTGGATCAAAACAAACTGCGAATTACACTTCAGTACAAAAGTTTTACAACACAGTACAGTGCAAAAGTTTAGAAACAAGTAAAAATTAAATAACTTTTTTTTACGAAATTGCATTTTGTGACTAAAAGTCAGTTCTACGGCGAATTGCAAGTGCATTTAGGGTGGTGCACTTTACAGTGTCGGTCAAAATTATATCGGCACTTACAAATTTGAAAGTTTTTGGAAAAATTGGAATTCACTTCCAGTGGTCACTGAGACACTGTGAAGCATTATAGCGAGACCCATAGAGGCAAGTGGCTAGACAACAGTATCGTACAAAAGTATAGCGTCACTTAAAAAATTGGATTTTTGGAAAAAATCAAAATCCCTTTGCCTGTTTATTTTGTGGCGATTGTAACATTGCTGGGTTACGTAAATACAAGTTGCTGACTACAGTACCGCTCAAAAGGATAGCAACATACTCTAAATAAAAATATTTTGGCGATTTTTATTTATAAAACACATCCGAAAAGTCAATCATTGGTGGCATTTACGGTCGTTTTGGTGTTTTTAAGTGTGATTTGAGTGGTGTTGAGTGATGGCTAGCAAGGCGGAGAAAAAGTTAGCAGCGGACCTTCTGACGAGACGACGAGCGTGTGCTGAACGAGATGTGGTGGAGAAGTTCGTAGCGGATTTCACCTATGAACGGGATTGTTGCCAGGTTGCGGTACGTTTGGAGGCGCTCAACAAGTGCAACGAACTCTTCTTGAACGTGCAGAACGACATCGAGATGGGTGACAGCGAAGAACGGTTTGAAACACACCTGGAATTCCGTGCTGATTTTGAGGATCGATTCTGCAGGGCGAAGGGTTTTTTGCTGTCCAAACTGGAGAGTAGGGAGCATCCGTTGAGTTCGACGATCATCCACGCATCGGCTTCTCATAGCATGTCTTCCAGCTTTCATCATCGTCTGCCAAAAATCGATTTGCCGAAGTTTAGTGGAGATGAATCGCGCTGGATCTCATTCCGTGATAACTTTCTCTCGATGATCCACTGCAACGAGGACATACCGATCGTCAACAAGCTGCAGTATCTGTTGCAGTCGTTGGAAGGAGAGGCAAGAAAACCGTTCGAGTCTGTGGATATCCAAGCCGATAATTATTCGTCGACGTGGGACGCGCTTAAGAAGCGTTACGATAACAAGCGATTCCTCAGAAAGGAGCTGTTTCGAGGCCTGTACAACCTTCCACCGATCCAGTATGAGTCAGCCCAAGACCTCAACACACTGGTTGATGATTTCCAGCGACACGTTAAGGCTCTGGGGAAGTTAGGCGAACCGATCGAGCATTGGGACACTCCGCTCATCTTCATCCTGTCAAACAAGTTGGATTCGGCGACGATTCGTGCATGGGAGCAAGATACTCGACAGAAGGACGAGGTGAAATACGACGAGCTCATCGAGTTTCTCATCCACCAGGTCCGGATGTTGAAATCCGTGGACAGCGATCTCCAGCATCGTTCCTCAGTGCCCACCGTTTTCAAGGTGGCCGGACAAATCACGAAGAAACCAGTTCCCATCCGATCTGTCGTGAACACAGCTACGTCCGAAACTCAATCCAGTACTTCGCCATGCCACTGTTGTTTGAGAACACATCCGCTTCACCAATGTCCAGCATTTTCGAACCTATCAAGCTCCCAACGGCGAGAGTTTGTGACACAGCACAGTCTTTGCTGGAATTGCTTTCGCGCAAACCACCGGGCAACATCCTGCAAATCTAAGTTTCTGTGCAGGATTTGTCAAGCAAAACACCACACCATGTTGCACGACCACCAAATATCACATCTAGAGCAACTCTCTACTGAGGAACCACATCCCGTACAAGCGAATCCAGGCCCCAGTAGATTGCTTAGCCCCCCAACAGTAAATCTTTCCGTGCATTCTGATTCAACCGTTCTCTTGGAGACAGTCTCGCTGTTAGTAGTCGACCGATACGGCAGAAAGATCCAAGCACGAGCTCTACTTGATTCTGCAGCGATGTCAAATTTCATCACCAAGAAGCTGGCGAACGAGCTCGCCACCCGTCAAAGTCCCGTGGACATCGCAGTTGCCGGAATTGGAGAGTCAGTCAAGCGTATCAAGCACAAGTTAGCTGCCAAGATCATATCCAGGAACAGCGACTTCTCCACCACACTCGATTTCCTCGTCATGAAGAAGCCAACCTCCCATCTTCCCACATTCCCGATCGATACAACTGCCTGGAAAATGCCAAAGGTTCCATTGGCGGATCCTCAGTTCCACGTTCCAGCAACAATCGACATAATCATCGGTGGAGAATGTTACCACGAGTTCCACACAGGCGTACGCCACTCTCTTGGTGATAATTCTCCGTTTTTGGTGGACACCCTCTTTGGCTGGACAGTTTCTGGCAAAGTGGATTCCAGCTCCACCACCGCACCGCGAGCGTGCTTCCTCTCCACCGTTGATCAAACCCGAGAAACGATCCCTGGGGAGTTCCGGCCAATGGAAACCGCCGATGGGAGCCTGAGAACGGAAGCTGAACCCTCCACCACTCAAATCCACGAAAAAGGATCCGTCGCCCGCCATTCCCGGCCCAATAATCCTAAAACCACCCTTGGAGATTCGAACACGAAGGCCACACAACGTAACTCCACCAGAAATGCACACCACAAAATCCCTGGAAGTCACGCTCAGCCCGGAAAAAGGCACCGCATCGATTCTGTTGACGACAAACCACACTGCTATCTGCCACATCACCCGGTGCTCAAGGAAGCCAGCAAAACCACCAATGAACGCGTGGTATTCGACGCATCCTGTGAGCCCAATTCAAGATACGCGCTCAACGATACGCTGCTCGTCGGTTCCGTCGCTCAACACAGTCAGCTGTCCAACACGCCTTCAAGCGCCGCTAAGGTCAACGACAAAGGAGAAGACGCTGCCTGTGAATCCTGCTGCTACTTTGTCCCTTTAGCCAAGCAGCCGTCAGTTACCTGTCTGGGGTTATGCGCACCTGTCCTGCCAACGGAATTCCGCATACCAAAGCCGCCACGACATCGTTGGAGAACTATTGCTGCTAATCGGTTAACTGCTATCCAGAAGGATACTGATGGGCTCAGTAGGAGACGCGTTCCGGAAGTGCACATCACAGCTAGTGAACTGTCCAGGTATCTACATTCCTCCAACTTCCCCGAAAACCCTGCATGGCAATCGTCGTTATTGGAAAACTGGCCCTGTTCCGCCACCTCACGGCCACTCGATCGCTCTACAAGACTTCATCAAGGTCGAGATGGAGTCATTCAGTCAGCCAAGCGAGATTGTCATCTTATTCACCGCCAGCAGTCAACAGGTCAACGTGACAACCCCCGACAACTAGTACAAAGCTACAAAGACCGGTAGAGCACGCCGAACGTGCTCAACGCGCTTATAGAGCGCTAAAAGGTGATTAGCGTTCCTATAACTTTACTCCAACCGTTCGATCTACCGGGTCTTTGTTGCTTACAGATCCATGTTCTACTAATTTCACCCATTTGCGGTATTTTCATCGAGATCAATCTACAAAGACCGGCAGAGCACGCCGAATGTGACTCACTGCGCATGTCGAGCGCTAATAGGTGATTAGCGTTCCAAATTGTCACATTTTCTTGTTCGATCTACCGGTTCTTTGTCGATTACAGATCCTTTCCTACATTATTGCTATATCGTCACCGAGCATTCATCGCCATGCACCAAGCCACGTCAGAAGCCGAATCTTCTAAGACCGGTAGAGCACACCGAACGTTGCTCAACGCGCTAAAGGGGCGCTAACAGGTGATTAGCGTTCCTCTAACCTTACTCTACGCCGTTCGTTCTACCGGGTCTCTTTTGTCGTCCACAGATTCTGCACCAGTGCCTAAGTTGAGACGAAGCAGGTTCCTCGATGTGCGACGTGCCAGTTGTGCCTTCGAATCCAGCCGAAGTAGTGAACAGCTGCCTTTCCGACGCAAAGATGGTTCATGTCGGGTCCAATCGTGTCTCTTGGTCCAACCGTGTACCCTGGCCCAACCGTGTCGCATGGTCCAACCGACTGAGGAGCCCGCAATCAATTGGTCCGAAATTGGTTGAAACAGCAGTTTCAAGGTGGCCGGAATGATCGGTACTGTACCGATCAGGAAATAGCATCTAAGTTTTTGTTTGTAATATGTGTCTAGTTTTATGTTCACTTGACACTTTAATCCATTTGCTCGCAAACACCACTTTCTGTACACGTACCCTAGCATTAATATGTACTCTCTCGCAACATAAGAACTTTCGCCGAGAGAGACTCACACAATAGAATGTAAGCCATTTTAGTTGTTAGAATAGAAAATAACATTGAATCGAACGCACGGATCTTTCACTTCGTTCCAATAAAGTACTTATCTAAAGTCCAACCAAGCGGCTTATCTCAAGTTTATCCGAAATCGGGTCTAGTTAAGTGGTGGCAAAATAGTTGCATCAAGTTGCACCGTGATACCCATACAAAGTACACCGAAGTGCAAACAAAATTCTTCCCCCATCGGGTGAATCAGCTGCTGTGTGTTAAGTGTAGGCGACTTACCCGGATTCCTGCTGCTAGTGGATGCCGTCGACTTAGAGACGGGAAGAAAACCCTCGAATTCCGAACCCCCCATCGGCCGAGCCCGAACACCAAGAGTAAGCTCGTTTTAGAGAAATGGATAGGAACCTTATCAACTCGTTAACTTTGAAGTAAAAATGAAAATGGAAATAGTAGGAGGGCCTAGAGGAATAAGTGAAGGTAAAATTTCATTTGTATTTTGAAGCTCAAACTATTTAGAAATTATTAAATTTTTTGCCCCTAAATGTAGGCAGCAACAAAATTCTTTTTTGGATTATAAATATTTTTAAAATAAAACGTTAAAAATCACGGTAAAAAAGATAAACTAGCATTTTTAAATATTATGAAGAATTTTTCTATCCTTTATGATCAAGAAAACTCGTTAAAGCCGTCAAAATAGAGACTGATCAATGTCACCCCAAATTATCAAATTCTGAACAGAGACGAAAACGATTTTTAAATCAAATTAAAAGTAGTCTTATAAATTTCTGCATCCATGTTTAACGTTCAAAGGAGTCCAGTACTGGTTTTAAAAATATAAAACATGCCACCTTCTCCTTAACAGAAAAAATAACCGAGATATATTGCAAAAGTGATCAATCTTACCCCGGATTACGGTATCTCGCCGTAGGTGGACCGTAGTTGATAGCAAACTCAAAATAAAGCTCAAGTATTCTTTTCCGCATTCACAAGAAATTGAATATAACACATTTGTCTGTTTTTATTTTGAAATTTGGGCCTTCGTTTTTGTTAATAAACATGTTTTAGTTTTGTTGATTGGTTTGAAGACGCAATTATGTCATGATTTTTCAGAACTCTACTAACTTTTTCGCTCAATCCAAGAATATATGTTGGTGAGAAGTATTTCATAAATTATCTGTAGTGATGTAGCAATAGAACAGAACCAAAAGTTTAACTTCGACGAGGCATCTATTTAAGAAAAGAGTATACCAAGAAGGAAAACGAAAATCAGTAGAAACACTACACATAGAACTCAAAAAAGGAAAACCAGTAAACATCAATCAATATTTGGTTGAACTTTCTAAAATATATAGCTAAATTATTAACAAACTAAGAGAGACGCCACTATCCGCAACTAAAACGACGAATCCAAAAACGACGACAAAAAAACCATAACGACTACACCGGGAACGAAGAAGCAAGCTGCTGGAAGCGGTTCAAATTTGACTCAAATCAAGTAAGAAAGCCATTCATTAAGCACGCGGCGATACAAATCGTAAGTGCAGAAGTGCAGTGATATTGTGATGTAATATTGTTAACAATTTTTATATTAATTTAAGTTTTTGTACTCTAATACCGGCTGAAAGTAGTAGGCCGAAATGCCATTTTTATCCAATTGGATAATTCATCCCAAAAAAAAATATAGTGAGAATCGAACTCTGCAACATCTCATTTCGGCTTGCCAAACCGATATCTTACCCAGTGCACCATCTGAGTCGGTTAGCAAACGACCTTCAGCCACCGCCGATTACTAAGCACGCACTGCATTGGCGGTCTGCCGTTTGGTGGGTGTTTTTTTTTTTGTTCATCCTTCTTTGTCTTTGGGAAAGGCATGAGAATGAGCATGAGGGTAAATGGGAAACTATGAACTGTTTTCTATTGCCGACCGGTTTACATACACACCCACAGCGATACCTCTGTCGCTCAAAAGCATAGATCAATGACTGAATTTTTAGGTATTGTTTGTTTTGCCTTGTGTTGCCACAAGAACAAACGTTGAAATTTTTTTTATTTTATTAATCTTCAGTGTTGCCGAATACAACTATTATAATATTTTATTATTATTAAATTTCATTTAATATCTGTATACCCTTCATCTCATCCCTACAAACATCAAAATCTTTCTAGAGATATTCTGATAGTATTCAGAAATGTTTAGTTGGATTTATTGTTCTAAATAAAACATTCTAAGACTCATACTGTATTTTGGAGATTTTAGAATTCAACTTTCCCAAACAAACTTCTGTTTTTAATTATTTTCGATAAGACACAGTTATAATAATTTGTTTGAAACACTGCCAATTTAACAAAACTGCTAATCTAATAAACACAAAAAAAACGTTACCGAAGCTGTGTGTAAGTTTCATTGAAATTCTACAAAATTCTACTATTCAATGTCGGTCTATGATGAAATCACCTTATTTGTTTATGTGATCGAGATAAACATTAAGTAGTAGTATGATTCAAATATGATTGCCTAAAGTTGTTGCCAAATATAAATTACTAATCAAAGACAAGATTTTCCGGTTCACAAATTGCACCTTCTCCCTAGTTTGAAAATTGACATACGGTACGAGTTAAAGAGCCTTTCTGTGTAAAACTTTTAAAGCCACCCGATATCCTGTTGCCCCTTTTCAGAACCAATCTTGTCCGGATTATTTGAGGTTATGTTCCGTTTTAAAAGTTTCGTCCCAAACTCTAAATTGGTTTTGCTGTTTCGATAACCAAACAGTTGTTCCCACACATAACGAGGGTCCATCTAGCTAGACGCCGGGCAGCTTCGACAGTGATTAAATATCTGATTTAGTGTTCAATCTGTTTCGTCATCAACTTGGTACGTAGGGGTTGTGTGTGTGTTTGGGTGCGTGGGTGGGTGTTGTTGCTTTGGAGTTTCCCACGTTTCCGTCGTCGGCGAGTTGTCAGATTTCCCAAATTTCAATTATATTTGGTGGGCGACGAGAACAAGAGGCGGTATAAAATATGTATGGGTCGTTACACTTCTTGTGAACATTTACACAATCGTCGTACGCTTTTATTGTCATCTGTTAACACTAACCATTACAGATGTGGGTGGGAAAATTATTGGAAAATGTGTGGGTTATCAAAAAATAGTAATTCGATTATTCTGTGCTCATAAATAAGGTTTCGTTCTGTTAGAGATCAATCTTCGCAAGAAAAAACTTTACGCGTATAAATATAGACCAAATGATTGTTGGTGGATAATAAAACTGTGAAAATTTTAACAACTTTTCTCAACAACAGTCCAACATCTGGTTCATATCGCTGGATGTTTAACTTCTCTCATATTCTAACGTCATTTTTCAGCAAAAAAAATGTACATCGTTTGCATGGCACCTTCCAAAAACCACAAACTTCTTCAGCACACCGAAAAGGGTTCTTGCAGCAATTTAGCTTTCGACTGTAACTTAATGCACTTACTTAGCTTACCCACGTCTCGTGTGTGGCATTAAGTTCACAAACTCCAGACTTTGTTTCAACAAAAACTTTTCACAGGAATTGCCGCGAAACTTGTATTGTCAGACAAAAAAGTAAAATGCCATCATCACACGTTTCCACATTCACACACCGTTAACACCGAGCTACATAGAAAGAAAGCAACGACGAAGAAGTGTGCAAATTATTCAGAACTACAACAAAAACTTTTCCTTTGTATTTGTGATGTGTAAATATAAAGCTCTAGGTAAAAGAAAGAGTTGCATTGTTTTGCATTTCGGTTTTGATGTGATTTCCAGCTGCAAGAATAAACTTTTTGGATCAGAGTCCCGCATATGGAGAACCTCAGAGACGTTCATTGGTTTTTGTAAACCTTGGGTGTTCTCGTACGACATATTTTTTTAACAGTATCCTGTGATTAGAATGTTACACGCTAAATAATTTGCACGTAGTAGCTGCGTGAAAAATCACATAACTTTTATCCCATTGATTTTCAAGTAGCTTCTTCAAATAAAATACGTGAACGCATCCTAATAGGAATTTGTGCCTCATGAAGCTCACCTACACTTCACGTATATTATCACATATATATTATCACGTATATGGAATCTAACCGAAATATTAATAAATTTCCGCAGATTCCTGTTAGCAAGATGTTAGTGAAATCTCGCAAAAATAAAATAATATAGTATCCGTATGAAGCCGATCGTATTTTTTTTGTTTGTTTTTTTTTTCTAATTTATTAAGGAGACTGCTTCCATGCTTTCCCGGCGGTCTCTAGGAAGGACCGAAGGTGGCTACACAAGTTTACAAAGCTTTAAAGAAATCGTAAACTTCATCGCTTCATCAAATTTCTAATGTAAAATTTGGCGCTGGATCCGAAAATGAAATTCAAAAATTTCTCAGTAGAATAGTTTTCGAATTATGCTCTAAATATGAAATTAAAAAAAAATCTCGTACTTATATTCAAATATCTCGTTATGCATAACATTAATTTGAAATCTCTTTTTGAATATTGATGGTGGATAAATTTTCTATCTTCACTTCATTTTTGCATGTGACCAACATTTTTCTTGATATAAATGAAGTTGTGATAGAAAAAAAAACTATAAAAAACGCATTTTTTTAGAGAAAATTTCTTTTTATCGACAGTTTTAGACTCATTGGTAACATTTTAAAATCTGATTTTCTATGGATCGTAAATTTCAATTCAAAACAAAGATGTCAAGTGATTATTTTTCAAAATCGATTGAAAATTGGAGAAGTTATGGTTATTTTACTAAACCAGTCATATAGGCATGTTTGAATAATTTAACGAGTCGCAGTGTAGTAAAGTCTGCTTCATTTAATATTGGAACAAATTCTTTTGCTCATTGTGGCGCTCCTAGTGGACGGATTTGGAAACTTTTATCACCCACGTGTCGGGAAATTCATTACCTTTCACCATGTATTTATGTCATAACACCAAACGATAGCATTTTGTAAACAACCGCCATGGAAGCCGAACGGAGAGATCAAATTGTGCACAGTTTTCTTGAAAATCCATTGTTGTCGGCATCGAAGCTAGCTAAACAGCTTAAAATGCCCAGAAATACCGTATGGCGTGTTATCAAGCAGTACAAGGAAACATTGACGACGGCTCGGAAGCCGCATTCGAAGCGTCGGAGTGGAACTGTCGACCGGAAACTGCGTGGGAAAGTCATCAAGGCCGTCAAGAGGAATCCCAATCTTTCAGACCGCGATTTGGCCAATAAGTTCCAGGCCGCTCACAGTACGGTGCGACGAATTCGTCTCCGGGAAGGAATAAGGTCATTCCGAGCCAGCAAACAGCCAAATCGGACGCTGAAGCAGAACAATGTGGCCAGAATCCGTGCTCGAAAGCTGTACGACCAAGTGCTGACCAAGTTCGACGGATGTATTCTGATGGACGATGAGACCTACGTGAAGGCGGACTTTGGGCAAATCCCAGGTCAAAAATTTTATTTGGCGACGGCTCGGGGGGATGTACCTGCAAAATTTAAGTTCGTGTTTGCGGATAAATTCGCCCGCAAGTACATGATTTGGCAGGGGATATGCAGTTGTGGACAGAAAACCAAAGTCTTTCTCACTGACAAGACAATGACATCAGAAGTCTACAAAAAAGAGTGCCTACAGAAACGGATTCTGCCGTTTATTCGTGCCCACGACCGTCCAGTAATGTTTTGGCCGGACCTCGCAAGCTGCCATTACAGCAAAACGGTTATGGAATGGTACGCAACGAACGGGGTCAGCGTAATACCGAAGGACCTCAACCCCCCAAACTGCCCCCAGTTCCGGCCGATAAAGAAATACTGGGCAATCACGAAGCGGAGGCTTAAGGCAAAGGGAAAACTTGTTAGGAACATGACTCAAATGAAGAACTGGTGGAATCAAATCGCCAAAACGGTGGACGAAAAGGGTGTGCGCCGCCTAATGTGCCGTATTACGGGAAAAGTACGAGAATTTCTTCGAAACAGCAATGAATAATTTTTTTATTTTCTTTATGAAAGAGTAAAGAAAATGCTACATTTGTATGAAAAACAAATTATAAATTCGTTAATAAATGACTGAACTACACGCAATTGTTTGTGTTCCAATATTAAATGAAGCAGACTTTAATCTTTATATAGGAAGAATTAAACATGAGATATCTCACTTGCTTCAAGCTAAAACTGATCGTTAACTTGCCAGAAGGTCACATGCCAAATTTCAGTCCAAATCTGGATTCACTGAAAAGTATTTTAAAAAAGCAGACTTTGTTTGCTAGAGCTTTTAATAATTTCATGATATGATTTTGCAAATGTTATACAAATCAATAAATTTCCTGGCTATGCAAAGCAAATTTTTGAGATTTTTCATTCCCATCCTACGGTTTCACAGCTTTCAAATAAACATGTAGACTTCGGACCAACCAGATTTCATTGTATAGGTTAAGGTAGTGCCACCTCTATCCCGGTACTACTTCTCCTAAATAATGAAATGTTGCAGGGTAAAGTATGGTGTACGCTAATAAGTTTCCTCGCAAAAATGCTTTTTCGCTCTTTTCAACATCTGTAAATTTTCTTCTCACTTCTCTATCCATCTTTATCAATTTCAGAACTACTTTTCACCGATATGCCGAAAAATAAATTTACAAAATTAATTAACGGTGGTTAACTTATCTTAAAAATTAAAAAAAATTATTTTGAAAACAAAAATTTTGTATAACATCAAATATCCTTCTTATGGTAAAAGTTAGGTAGGTGGTTTGTTCACATGAATTGCAATAAGCAATACCGCAGCCCGATCCTTAAAAACACTGTCTAAAAATGTGTACTGGATGTGCGATGATCTTTTTGAAAATTCCCATTTTCGAAACCTTGCTTTTGCACCACCTCCTCAGCAGACAGGAGTAGCTCAACTTACCGAAGCTATTTCAGAACGAAGTTAATGTGCCTGCCACCTGCCACGCCTGTTCCAGTGCTAACGCCAGCTCGCCCTGATTTTCGTCGTGCGCTCAAACGATGCCGGGCTCCGGATCCTGCTGTTAATGAACCTTGCAAATTGGGTGCAAAGCAATCTTCAGCAGACGTTGTTTCGGTTCCTCTATGCACGAACGAAACCGAGAAGCTATTCTGGTTATACATTTCGCGTATAAAGCCAAAAGTAAGTGAAAACAGCGTCATGGAGATGGTGAAGGGGAACCTCGAAACTGACTCTGCGCAAGTTGTTAAACTGGTACCTTTGAGGCACCGACGTGAGTTCCATGAGATTCTTTTTTTTTTTAAGTGGTTCTCAATCCTGAATTCAAAGAAAAGGCGCTAAATCCGGAATCCTGGTCTAATGGTTTGAGTTTTCGCGAGTTCATTAATTATGATCGAAATGGTCAATTTCGTGGACCTTTTTAATGATGACCATGTGCCCTATCTGCCGACGAGTTGCGGGACTCATTGGGCCCCCCTACCCCTTAACCCATCCATTTGTGCTGACGATACTATAGACGATGAGCTGACTAACGGATCCATTTCTTCATGTTTCAACTGGACATCGGGACGGGATCGGGACCAATTATGCCAATTGGGAAGTTCTCTACTCTGGCCACCAACGACCGTCTGTTCCTGTTAAAAGACGTCCCGGTTTTCGGTGGTCCAAGGGGAGGCTTCCAATTGCCATGCCATGGCAAGTATCTGTTTTTATCGAACTCTTCGTCTAGTCACCCATCTCTGCCTTCTAGCGATGCACCGGCTATTCGTTACAATGCTGATATCAACGTAGTGCTGCAGCGTTCAATTCACGATATCTCGGCCAGCAGTAATGTTTCATCGACATCTAACTGGACATCGGGACGCACCAATCATGCCAATTCGGAAGTTCTCTAATCTGGCCACAACGACCGACTGTTCCTGAATTAAGTCGTCCCGTTTCTTGGTCAGGTGGCTCAGGGGGAGACTTCCAATTGCCATGCATCGGCAAGTATTCGTCATTTTTTACCATATCGCCTAGTCACGCATCTCTGCTTTCTAGTTCCACCCAGAGTGTGCCAGACCAATCATCTAGAATTGTTTCATCGAGCCGTTCAAATTATGAAGCATGGTGCTACTACCAAAACGTCCGTGGCTTACGCACCAAAACCGATGAATTGTATCTGGCAACGAATGATTGCAGTTATGACGTCGTCATTCTGACTGAAACCGGCCTGACTGACTCAGATTTTTGGAAATGAATACGCTGTTTTTCGCTGTGATCATAGTCCTCGAAACAGTGTCAAAAAATGCTTTGGAGGTGTCCTGATCGCAGTAAAACAATGCCACGCCAGTAGTTTTGTCGACACGGAAAATGGTAATGAGCTAGAACAAGTTTGTGTTGCTGCCACAATATATGGAAAAAGATTCCTATTCTGTGCTGTTTATATCCCACCTGATAAATAAGAGCTGCTGTGCCCAAATTGTTGAGTCCCACGTGGCCTCTATTCGTGAATTGTGCGCAAGAGCTTCTCGTGATGAATCCGTACTGGTTTGTGGCGACTATAACCAGCCTCGTTTGATGTGGGAAAAATGCGACATCGGAGCTGCTGCTGCTTGCTTGATCGATGGCAGAAACTCATTAAATCTTTCTCAGTTTAATGCAGTCAGAAATCACACTGGGAGAACATTGGATCTAGTTTTCGGCCCGAGTGAGGAAAAGATTGATGTTAGTAGCGCTCCTGAAGTATTAGTACCGATTGATTTGCATCACCCTCCCATTGTTTTCGATTTACATGTTGCTTCAACCGCCAGAGAAGTTTTACCGAATCAGTCGATAGGTAGAATAAGAACTCTAAATTTTCGGAAGACAAATTTTGCGCTTCTTTCGCACTATCTGAGATTCATTGATTGGGATGCAGTTTTAAATGCCTCATCGATTGACAACATGACAGAAACGTTTTGTAGCTTAATCAGAAGCTGGTTGAATGTGCATGTTCCAAGATTCAATCCACCTGTATCGCCTGCTTGGAGCACACCTACACTCCGACAACTACGGCGTGAAAGAAATGTTTGTTTGTGTAGCCTTCGCAAGAATCGGACAGAAGACTGTCAAGACGGGTTTAGAATAGCTAGCACAGCATATCGTCGACTCAATACCTCTCTCTACAAACTTCATGTCATGCGTTTACAATCCGGTCTGCGCAGTAATCCTCGACGTTTTTGGAAGTTTGTTAACTCAAAACGGAAATCCAACGCAATTCCTTCGTCCGTTCTTCCACGAGACTGAGGCTAACTCCCCACAAACGTGTTGCGGTTTGTTTGCTGAGTATTTTCGGTCAGTTTTCTCGGACAAGACCTCCTCAGAACGCGAGTGTATCGACGCCATTCGCCATGTTCCAATCGATGCCATAGACTTTAACACCTTTGAAGTCAATCAAGAAGTCGTCGAAGTTGCTGCTAAAAAACTGAAAAGCTCCTTTGCCCCAGGACCTGACGGAATCCCTTCAGTTATTCATTGTCGATGTATCGAAGCAGTATCATCTCCTCTGGCTCGAATTTTCAACCGATCCTTCCAACAACTGGTGAACGTCGTAACGTGAAACAATACCGTGGAATAACAAGCTTGTCTGCTGGATCAAAACTGTTCGTAATTGTAGTTAGCCAAGCCTTACAAGTAGCTTCTTCGCAGTACATTTCATCAAAAAAACATGGGTTTATTTCTGGAAGATCGGTATGTACGAACCTTTTAGAATACACGTCTTTCTGTTTGAATCAACTAGAGAATAAGAAGCAAGTTGATGCTGTTTAGACCGACATTAAAGCCGCATTTGACGCGATTGATCATCGAATTCTACTTGCAAAGCTTGCTAAGCTCGGTGTCCACAACAATATGATTCATTGGCTGAAGTCATTTTTAACTGACAGGTGCATAAGGATTAAGATTGATGATAGCATCTCTTTTCCGTTTACAAACCGATCCGGCGTCCCTCAAGGCAGCAATTTGGAACCTTTGTTGTTTGCTTTGTTTTTCAACGATTTGATTGCTAGCTTAGATAATGGAACATAAATTGCATATGCAGACGATCTTAAAATATTCGTTCCAATAGAATGCGCTGCGGATTGTGAATACCTTCAATCGTTGTTAGACAACTTTGATGAATGGTGTAGACGTAACAAATTATCTGTTAGTGTCTCAAAGTGTTCGGTCATAACTTTTCACCGAAAAAATTAACTGTTCTACATAACTACAACATCGGCAATGAGCACATAAATAGAGTATTCGAAGTTAATGATCTTGGTGTTATCCTGGATGATCAGCTTACCTTCAACAATCAACGTACTGTGGTCATCAATAAAGCCAAAAAACAACTCGGCTTTATCTTGAAAATAACGCGAGAATTCACAGATCCGTAATGCTTGAAGTCACTGTACTGTGCACTTGTCCGATCTATTCTTGAGCACGCTTCAATCGTATGGGCCCAATACCAGCTAAGCTGGATCTTACGAATCGAACGAGTGCAAAAGCGGTTTATCAGATCCGCCTTACGTCATCTGCCGTGGAACCATCCCGAAGATCTACCCCCTTATCCTCATCGGTGCCAGCTTTTAGGACTAGATTCTTTCGAATGTCGTCGGAAACTCAACAGGCCACATTTGTCGCTAAAATTTTGAACGGAGAAGTACAATCACCAAACCTGCTTAGGATGATCAGCTTTAGGGCTCCGTCGAGAATGTCACGATCTCATTCGCTGCTGTCGAGTCGAACTCATAGGACATGCTACGGTTACAATGAACCAATCAGCGCAATAATGCGCATATTCCAGGATGTTGAGCAATTACATCAGTTCGGAGAGCCATCAAGTCGTTTTGTTCGTCGGTTACACCAATCAAGATTGTTTCATTCTTTGTTTCATTCATTGTTCGATGAATTAATAATAATGAATAAATTGTACTGCAAGAATCAAGGAATATTTTTCATCCAAAGTTATTTTTTATTGGAACTTTCAGTACAGCTCTGGCGATTTTTGAATGAAAAATTCTGATTTCCCATACAAATTTCCATACAAAATCAAAACCCTTTGCGCTTATTCAGGAGTAGATGAATTGCTTCCAAAATTTTTATTGCTATTTCTATTTTCGAAATTGTTTTCAAATGAGTTAAAGATGTTAAGGGCAGTGGAAGCAACAGTTTCACTTATTTTTCCAATGCAAAGATCCAGATTCATTTGAATTAAAGCAACTGTGGTTCTTTCTCCCACCTTTCAAAAACATTCATCGGGTAACAGCTGTCAGCACAGAGATGTTTGCCCAAATGCCATTCCGGAAGTTCTCTGGAAAGCATATTAGTGCACTGATCCGGAAAAAAAATTCGTATGGAAAGTTTCTTCTGCTGCTGTACGATACTTAGGGGGCATCCATAAATTACGTAACGCTCCTAGGGGGGGGAGGGAGTAAGCTCTAGTGTTACGAATTGTGACATAGGGGAGGGGGGGAGGTATACTCATCGTTACGTAACGATTTTTTCTAAAAAATTCAGTTTAATCGCAGCTTTTTTGATATCATGCAATTTTTGCTGAATGATAAGCAAACCAAAATCAGCTTAAAATTTGTAAGCTTTAACAAGATTGAAACTAGTTTGTAACCATTCCTTTTTAAAGATTCTAAGATAGACTAAACGTGTATTGGATATCCGTTTAATAACCGTTTGAAAACCGAATATAAGGTACATTTACCCCCAAGAACTCAACCCAATCTTAAGACTGAAATTTGACTATTTTTTTCTCAATTGATTTTGATTATTCCGATCAGCTATTTTGATTATTCCGACGAATATTACTAAGTGGAATATATTTTGCATAACAAGTTATGCTGCTTGAACAAAATAAAGTAAACAAGGATCACCAGTTAACAAGCACAGAGCAACTCGTAATAAGCTAATTAATTTATTTTTATCAGAGAGTTATCATCAATGAGTACTAAGAAGCGATTTGGATGGATAATAATTCCGTTTAAAAAACGTTAAAAAAAATATGTTATTTTTTTCCTTCGAAAATCAGTGTTTAAAATCATGAGAAGATGGGGGGGGGGGGGTAATTGTCAGCGTTACGTAATTTTCATAGGGGGGGGTATGTCGAAGCGTTACGAATTGTGACATACGGGGGGGAGGGGGTCTAAAAAGTGCATTTTTTTGCGTTACGTAATTTATGGATGCCGCCTTATCGCACTGTGCTGAATGTTTCAGTGAAGTCAAAATACAAGTTTCTTTTTTTAAAGCTTTATTTTTTTAAGATCCTACAAATTTATCTATATTTCTTCACAACTATTAAACTGGTTAACAGTTTTTATTGCACAATAGTGGCTCCAGTAACTGCTGATTGAAAATAAAGCTTCATTTCCAACGAAAATCAATCTACAAACTATGTATCAGAAAAAGCTAAGGCTACGTTCCGAAACATGTTTACAATTCTCTTCACAGCATCAGAAAACCACACGAACGAGCAAAACGAAATTTATACTCTCTTATCTTTGCCATTTTTTTTTTCACCCCAATTTTTCCAGGTACGATGCGGCCACCTCAGTGGAAGATTCAGCTATCCCGGAGTGATGGAGGCCGCCTACGGGAAAGGTGGCTACTATCTGCTATCGCTGCTCCAGTTTATGTATCCTTTTCTCGGTAAGTTTCGGGATCATGCAAACGTGACTTCTCGATAGAGCCATCACTGCACTCTGTCGTAAAACCGCAACCAATCCGCCATACTTTGAAGATGGAGTTTTGGAGAGAAAAAAAAAGTTATCCCAATCTCTGATATGCCAAAGGGCAGCCGAAAAAGGTTGAACTGCTGCAACATGATGATCTAAAAATCTAAAAACTGGTGTAAATTTATTACATCCCCAATCTTTCATACAATTTCTACTTTCTTCCATCTTCTTTCTTCTTTCTTCTTTCTTCTTTCTTCTTTCTTTCTTTCTTCTTTCTTCTCTTTCTTCTTTCTTCTTTCTTCTTTCTTCTTTCTTCTTTCTTCTTCTTCTTTCTTCTTTCTTCTTTCTTTCTTTCTTCTTTCTTCTTCTTCTTTCTTCTTCTTCTTCTTTCTTCTTTCTTCTTTCTTCTTTCTTCTTTCTTCTTTCTTCTTTCTTCTTTTCTTCTTTCTTCTTTCTTCTTTCTTCTTTCTTCTTTCTTCTTTCTTCTTTCTTCTTTCTTCTTTCTTTTTTCTTCTTTCTTCTTTCTTCTTTCTTCTTTCTTCTTTCTTTTTCTTCTTCTTCTTCTATTAATAATATTAAAAATTATTAAATTAAGTTGAAAATTTTAATTACAATCTGCTTCCCATTTTATATTTTGTCACACTATTTTCTTCAAAGTGCAATGTACAATTCAACATAGATTTGTGGCGAAAATTCTCATCAACAATTGTTCCTCCTAATTTGTTACGATTTGTAAAGAGGATTATCACAGGTTCCGCGAGCTCCCATGTACCCTACTTACACGTTTTTCTGCAATACTTTTCCTGTAAAGGTAGAACCACGATGAGAAAAAAACTCCAACCTGTGCAAAACAAACTACAAGAAAGTATTAGCGGAACAATTCTGCAACAGTTCGCCCGGCTAATGAATAAAGTATTTTTATGTTCCAGTGAGAGGTAAAAAAAATAAAACTTCGCCACCATGTACGAGGGTAATGGCATCCGAAAATGTTGAATGGATTCACCGTTTGTAATCACATAAGAGTCGCGTTCATCTATCCAACCTGTTTACTTACCCTTTAAAACTTTATCTGTTGAATTTGTGTTTTTATTAAATATTTTTATTCTATAATTTTTTTCGTACATAAACGAAACAATTATAGGACATTTATACATTCTCCACCGTTAAACCAGGAGCAAAGATGTTTTCGGTATTGTGAAGTGAACTTTACTATAATTTACGACAATGCTACGATCGGATTTGAAAGGAGGGGAAGATTTTGTCCTCCGTTCATGAGTAGCAGCTATAAAACAAAAACTTGCAGGACAATCAAAGCTTAATTTTGTCATACCATTCGTCAAATTTAGTCGAACTATTGATGATAGGGATGATTTTTTTATAACATTAGTTTTAAAGTTTCTGGAATAAGTAATATATGATTTTTGAGTATTTTTTTTAAGCACCGGTGATAAACATTGATTCATATTTTGATTACGGTTTGTGTATGTTGAGTATTGCTGAAAAAGTACTCATGCAATTCGTTGATAATCCATCAGTGATATCAGTTGAATTGATTGTTTTTCAATGCCACAAGACATACTCCTACCTCCTATACGATTAATTTTAGAAAAATTCTCAATATCTACAATGTAATTTGAAGTTTTAACTGAATACCGTGAAAAAGCTACTTTTTTTTCATTTATTATTTATTTAAATGCCATCCGTTTTCAGATTTCAATTGAAACATAATAATATTCATTCAAGTTTCAAAAACATTTTTGAGGTATGTCCACGTAAACATGACCCAAACCCCTAACCCCTTCACCGTGGTCATTTTCAAACAACATTTTCAAAAAAAAAAACAGGAATTAAAAATGGAACCGGGAAAACCGGGAAAGAACCTGGAATGTTGGATCAAAACCGGGAAAATTCTTTCTTAATCGTTTTACTCATATATAAACCTATTGAATTCAAAGTCCATTCACCTCACCTAGACTGATTTTTTTCTAGTTTTTTCTCAGAAGCTTTACATTTCATTGTCTTTTATTTTAGGTTAGCCAACGATTCGAAAAAGCTAGAAAGTATCGGGATTTGAATTCCATAAGGAAGTTATTGAGAAATCAAGATTATTTTTTTTTTTCAAAAATCGCAATTTTTGTGCTTATACATTTCCAGTATTCCAGTTTCAATTCTAAAATATTTTGTACGTAGCAGAAAAAAATATCCTGAATAAACTATTTCCTAGCTAACAGATATTGTGCAGTGGAAAATAAAAAAAAACACATGAATAAACCTAGAAAAATGGTGAAGTTTTGTTTTTTTTTTGTATTTTTTTTTTAAATAAGGCTGGAACAAATATCAATTTCTTCTTTTGTCACCCCCCCCTTTGAAATTTCCAAAAACCCGAAGGGGGGGAAAAAATAAAGTTTGAAGTAATTTATGAAAATTTCGATAAAAAATTCCAATATCTGAAAGATTACAAGACCAAAAAACAAATTTAAGAATATGGGAGTTATTCCACCTTCTGTTTTCTTGATTTGATTGAATTATTTGATAAAAATTTACTTGATTTATATGTTTTGTGCAACGATATAGTATGCAATTTTTGTTGCATACAAGCTTCCGGGCAATTTATTCCCATTTATTTGTTTTTCGCATTATTTTTTATTGTCCCCCCCCCTCGCGATGTTCCAACTCCGAGTGACAAAAGAAGGATTTGAAATTTGTTCCGGCCTAATAGTGTTATTTATTGTAAGATTTTTTAAACTATACCTTAGTGCGCTTTCTTAACAAATCTCAGGAAAAATAAACCAGACAGTCTAAATTCAGAACCAAGCAAAAAGAAATAAAAAATTTATAACATAACGACTTCCAAAAAGTGGTGTGAATTAATTTTTTTAATAAATATAACACATGGTTGTTTTAAATATGTTTTAAGGTAGTTTTTGTTATATTAATATGTTATATTAATAGCCAAATTTTGAAAAGGGTTTACGAAAGTACACGTTTAAAAAAAAAACATGGATCAAGTTTCATTTCATTGAGATAATATTTTGAAAAATTTAATTCTTGGTTCAAGGTCTTTGTAATTTTTTGCGTTTACTCCATTTGATAAGAAATGTAAATAGTTACTAATCATATGTGAATGAGTTTTGTAATCATATTTGTTATAATTAAAAAAAAAAAAGAATTTAGAGAGCAAATTTTACCCTAAGCATGGGTTTAAAAATTTGGATTAAGATTTCAATATATTTAATAGGTACAATGTACCTGGGCACCGTTCAAATATTACGTAACGCAATTTTCGAGCATTTTCAACCCCCCCTCCCCCCTACGTAACACATTCGTCTCAAAATTTCTAAGCAAAATCCACAAAGCGTAACAAACTGCTACACCCCCCCCCCCCTTCCCCTAAAAGCGTTACGTAATATTTGAATGGTCCCCTGATACATAAACTTAATTTTTGCGACGTTGGACTGAAAAATCTCAGAAATAAAATTATTATACCAAATTCAAAATCCAGCACACATAATTAAGGCTCTAAAAACGCATTTTAAAAATTTATTCAAATGAAACCCAAGAAATAAACTTCAAGACGAGAATCGAAATAAAATTTCAGAAGGTTTAAGAAAAAGAAGATTCAGCAAAATCTGTTCTCAAAAGTGTGTAGGAAAAATTTCTATTATAATATCAATCAGTAACGAATTATGAATCAAAATTTAAAATTTAGTTTTGATTTATGGATCAGTAATTTAATATAAGGAGAAGGTGATCATTTTAACAAAGTTTTGCAGGATTCAGTGAAGGTTATACAAAATTTGTTTTGCAGCATTACTTTTTAACCTGCTAGTTTTTTTGAGTAAAAAATCCCAATTTAAATACAATTATAAAAATGTCTTTTATTTCGTTAAAAAAAGACACTGTTATAATTTTTGTTTATGTAATTTCATACCAGGAAAATTAAAA
Source organism: Uranotaenia lowii (assembly GCF_029784155.1). Taxonomy (NCBI): domain Eukaryota; kingdom Metazoa; phylum Arthropoda; class Insecta; order Diptera; family Culicidae; genus Uranotaenia; species Uranotaenia lowii. The sequence goes on along the minus strand of NC_073693.1, from coordinate 63,487,533 downwards.
TTATCTATCGTTTAAACCGGGAAATAACCGGGAATTTGAAAATGGAAACTTGTTGGTCACCCTGCTTTTAGTTACGTGTTTAATATATGTACATTATTTTACAACGCCATTTTTAACATTGATGAAATCCTTGAATACCTATTGTTTAAAATAATAAGAAGATAGTAAAAAAATATCTGTGTTATTTTTTTTCGAGCCTTCAAATTTAAAATTATAAAAAAAACTTGGGGAGTATTTTTCAACGTTAGATAATTTTCATTACGAATCGTAACTTGAAATTTAATACATACGAGGTGAGGGGATAAAAAGTGCAATTTTTGAGTTAGGTAATTAAGTGGAAAATTTCCTTTAAAAAATTTATAAATTGACACAAAAACCATAAGCATGCTCGATTCCACAGAAGAAATAAAATTGATGTTAATTTTCAGAACAGAATATTGTTGGTATACTTAGCTGTTTGAGAGTGCAGTAAATTTCAATACATTGTTGTTTAATCTAAGTTCCCCAGTAAAAGTTTTGTTCGAAAATTACACCGAGGTTATACACTTTGGCAACGAAAGTCAGGGGTTAAAAATTAAGAATTAGTCAGGAGAAATAAGTGAACGTTTAGATTTATCGATGAAAAGGGCTTGGGTTTTCGAGGCATTTATATGAAGCAAATTATTGGTTGAGCATTGGGAAATACTCAAAAGATCCAAAAGATATTTTCAAAGTCAAATGAGAGCAGTTATTTTTGCCAAAGTTACAAAAATACAGTTGCACATCATCGGCAAACATATGGATGGACCAATGAGAAAGCATACGTGGAAGATAGTTAATGAACATTGAGAATAAGATTGGCCCCAGAACAGAACCTTGCGGAACTCCTGATTTGATTTTTACAAATCTCGATAAATTTTTCTGGTAAAAGACCGCTTGTTGCCGATCCCCCAAGTATAATTTTATGATGTTTGCTGCGGATGCAGAAACGCGATCGTAAGCCTTCGAAAAATCAATCAAAAGAAGTATGGCAATTCCTGTCTTGTAAATGCATTCGGCAATATCATCATGTACTTTTATCAAAGTACTTTTAGCACTATGATTTTTACGAAAATCAGATTGGAAATCATGCAAAAACTCGTTTCGATTTATAAGCAAAGATATTTGTTCTTTTAAGAACTTTAGACAACCCACAGAGCAGGCTTATGGATCCTGAATTAGAAAATTTTATCACAGTTTGATTTTTTAGGCAAAGGTAATATTTTCGAAACTTTCCAATCAACATTTGGATTAGGCTAAATGGGATGTTATCGAAACTAGTCGCATTTGATTTGATAGAATACATGGCGTTAATAATTTCAAAATCTTCAACTAGCCTGAATCTGAATCCATCGGTTCGAAGTGGCAGTGTAAACGAACGTGGACATTCAGTAAAATTTGTAGTAAAATAAGCTTCAATTTCATTAATTTCAACTGCTGAGAAGTCACTAGTTTGATAAGGTTTGGAGCATTTTTCAGTTGAACCAATATTCTTGATGTTTCTCCAAACAGCTTTAAGTGGAAGATTGGAGTCGATTCATTTTTGTCGAAGTTCCTTTTAGCATTTTGAATGAGAGTGTTAACTTTATTTATTACCAGTTTAAAAAAGAACAAATTATCCGAAGTTTTATTGTTTCTACAGTTTTGATAAGCCAGATTTATATTAATAATTTAAAATTGTATATCATTGGAAAACAACAAATTTTTCATGAATTTTCTAAACTTGAAAGGAACCTAATTCATGAAACATTTATGAATGAGCTCAATATTCAGAATATATTAGGGTCTCTAATAAGGACTGTATTCGAATAAGATGAAACACTTTCATTTGTGAATAACTTTAAAACGGATTGATGAAAATTGATGAAATTTTCTGTGATACTACCTAGTTATGTAATGTTCACTTGTGCAAAATTTTGTGGCGATCTGTCAAGTGGTTTAAGAGCGTCTAACGAATAAAATCGTTTACCAAAATTTTTGGGAAGGATCGTGAAAAATTTTAGAAAGTCCCATTGAGAGACCCCAAAACTGCTGGAAATCAGTTATGCGCCCATAATTCATGAGGTAAATCATGCTAAAAGTCCTAAAAGGTCTTACTGTGAGCTTTAATTTGAATAAAAGTTAGAATGATCATTTCCATGGAGGTATGGGAAGTGAGGGGTTGAATAAAGCGCAATCCGAACATTTCAATTGGAGAAGTGATAAAGCAGGTCATTTATCTGTCTGATTCGCCCAACATACAAAAAAAAAACAGATCAAGCATCGTGTCTTAATGATAGAAAAGCTGTTCATCGAAAAAATAATCAAAATACGATGGTGAAATGGTGCACAAAATAGCAGACCCGATAGGGGGGTGCTATTTTGAAATCCTTCTAGCGGCCACCTGGCTAATCTTCTGTCAGAAACTTTTAATTGACAAGCTTCACCTGAATGTTATGCAGAAGAACGAGAAGAAAAAATTAAAAAAAGGTATATCTTGTACTAAATTTATCTGACGTTCTGTGGAAGATTAAAATCGATAAGTGGTACATAACGATTGGCACATTGAACGGCCAAATATACACAAAAAATGCCTTCAAAGTCGACCGTTTTCCTTCCATAGCACTTTCGAAGCATTCTCAAAGTTTAATACCATGTTTTTTGGGAATTTGAAGTCGTGCCATTATGAGAAAACTGTGGAGGAGTGATAAAAAGTTAATAATGCTGTTTTCTGGCAGAAGAAGGACAATCTACTTAACTTGTCATAACTTCGAAAAAATAGACAAATTAGAGGTATTTTGAAGATCAGGCTCCAGGAAATAGATAACGTCAACAAAAATAGCTTTGATTTAGAAAAATACTAGTTCATAGTGTAGATGGCCCAAACATTTTGGTCAATGAATTTTTCATAAGACGCTATCTCAAAAATCACTCTATAGATCCCCACAAAATTTTGCACATGTGAACATTACATAACTAGATAGCATCACTGACAATTTCATCAATTTTCATCCATCCGTTTTAAATATATTCATAAATGAAAGTATTGCATTTTTTTTTTTTCGATCACAGTCCTTACTAGTGTATCTTTCATAATATATATCTTGAAGCGCTGAATTTAAACTATTGAAATCCTAGTTTGTGTAATCGCCATAATAGTATCCTGAAACAGAATGATCACGTTCGAAGTTGAGTGTAAAGAAAATAAGATAGTGGTGAGAGACTCCAAGAACTGAGACTTGATTGAATATGGATACTAATTCTGATGAATTTTTCAACAGCAGATCGAGTAAATTGCATCCTGAATTGCGAAAAAATGATGGTTTCTTGCCTACACTACTTAATGATAACACTGAGTAACAAAAAAAGATTTTTTGAAAATAGACCAGGGTTTTCCAACTGAATTAGACTAATATTGACGCCCTGAGTCCGAAAATGACCATGGTTTTGTTCAATCAGGTCAGGATATTAGAATACATAAATTTTAAAAAGTCGCATTTTTCGCCAAAAAAGTTGACCTGATACAGCAAAATCAATGTGATATTCTAACTCAGGACACAAAAATTAGTCTAAATCAGCTGAGAAACCCCAGACTATTTTTTGGCTGTCACCCAGTGTAATAACTGTAAAGAATCTTCAAATCTCTGGAAAAATGATTCGCTTCATCAAATCCGTTTACCACCTATAAAAAAAGTATGTTCATAGTTGAGTTCAAATTCACGGAAATGGTTGATAGGAGTTTCAGGACAGTCATTTCTCTGAGGATAATAAACTTTGTATGATAGAACTAAGGAAGTTTGCTACTATTTTTTGCAAATGAGTGTTTCATTCCTATGTCAGCAAAATGGATCATTTCCATTTTTCGGCATTTTAGTAGGGGAGAGTGGGGAATCGTGGGCCATGGAGAAATGTGGGCCACTTTTAATATCTCAAATGTGTGTTAAGATAAAAATCTCACACCAACTGTCATCGTTGTCGCTTTGCGTGAGCATATATTTCTATATGTTGTTGACTTAAATACGCATCATATGCTTCTTTTATTTATCAAGCTAATAAAAGTCAGAAAAAATCTATTACATAATTTAAAAAAACACCCGCTAATGATATCGATAGGGAACCTAAAGTTCATAACAAAAATATGCTCATAAGCTTGTGATCTTAGTTTTGTCATGATCTTTCACGTGGAAAAGGAATTTTTGATGAAACATCAATAAGACACACAAACGCAACCAATTTGCAAATGATAGCTTGTGGGGAATCGTGGACCACACATCTTGTACCACCTATATTTATATGTTTTTATACACATTCAGAACTTAAAATACGTTTTCCCTATCTGTAAAGTTTTCTTATGCCAAATCAAGAGTTATGAAAAATATTTTGTCCATCCTATATAAGAAATTTAGCCAAAACGGTCGCGAGCCGAGTTTTGGAATCACTTCGATCATACACAGCTCTCTTTTTTATTTCATCATCTGAAATTGCTTTAAAATAACGAAATGAATTATGAAATCACAGTTTTAGTTCAACTGATAAACTTTAAATATTATTGAGTCAATTTGGATTTGGTGGCCCACGATTCCCCACCATTTTTCAAAATCCAAAAAATATAGCTTTTTTAAAACAGTCAGAATTAGGGGAAAACAACTTATTAAAAAATTTAAAAAAATACCTTATGATACCTTGAAAATGTAGAAAACCAAACCATTTTTTATTTTCATTTTATTTTTTATAATAAAAAAGTTATGGAACAACGAAAAAAAGTGGCCCATGATTCCCCACTCTCCCATACCAAAGTAGACTCTACAGTCTACGTCAAAAGTAGGCACACTTACTCTACATCCTCTTCATTAAGAAATTAAATAAAACGATGTTAAATTCAAATTAATACATCAAAGATTTGTGGTTATATACTGTCTAGAAGAAATATTAAGGTACCTAGCAATAAATTGTGAAGAGATGGGCTTTAAAATAGTAAAGAGAAAATGTCGATGTTCATTATTGGTATGATTATCTAATCGGGACAAAAGGCTTCGGAGACTTCTTGTTTTGCTGAATCGTCAAATTCAAAACATGAAAGCACGAAGCATAAAATTACAAGCCTACATCCCTACTCACCGAGGAGACCATCATACATTTCGTATCGATGTCTCCTACGATTTGTTCTGGTAAACATTATGCCGAGTATCTTGATAATAAGAACCTTTCGATTACATGCTTTTGTTAGAAAAAGCAGTCTTGTAGTCTGATTTCCAGTGTGGCCAGTATGTTTTTAAATGGTATATTAGACTTTCAAAAGAAAATTCTCATGGTTATTATTATAAAACTTGTTAAAAAAAATTACGTTTCAGATGCATAAATAAAAATTTTCACAACACAATTTGTTTTGACGAATGAAGTGAAAAAATTCGGGCAAATCCGGACTTTTTTAATGAAATCCGGGCAACCGGGTCGGGCCGGACTTTTTTAAAATTTTGTTGTAAGTATCCGGGCAAACCCGGATAAAACCGGGCGATCTGGCAACCTTAACCTATCTTGAAATCAATCATGAATAGCCAATAAGATTTATTTTGATTATGAATGGACCGAGTGAATTTAAGGAATTATGTTCGTCAAGTTATGTCGTGAGACGGAATACTATGTAAATAAAAATAAATTTATTATGAAATTTTTTGATGCATTCCGGGTTTAATGACATCAGGTGGATGTGACTAGCCAATCAAGCTAAGATAAGCCAAATATCTAGGAGCATAGGAGGCGTAGAAAAAACTAAGGATCGCTCCATTTAGATAATTGGATCTGAATTTTAACACTCTCTAACACAACCCATTCATAGGTTTTAAATTATGGATTCGCAGACTTTCAGAGGATTCCATAGTTAGCGATAGTAGCTAACCTCTGTTTTTGGATATTTTCAAATTAGTTTTGGAAAATGTGGGAACAAGAGGGTGCAACTAGAGCCTGAAGAGTATTCTACTTATATTATTTTCTTTATCATTCCTTCCTCACCCCCCTGGCCATCATGAAATAAATCGTCTTCGCATTAATTTAATGAAATTTAAATCACATTTATATCCTCTTCGTCTCCTAAATGATTTTTCAACAAGTATTATGGTCGAATAGTTGATTTGCAACTGTTTTCGGGTTTTTCGGGATGTTCGCAATCGCTTCATGTAAATACACCACAGATTGATCTCAATTTTTATTACCTTCTTTCAAATTGCAGCGATGATTTCCTACAACGTGGTCGTCGGAGATACTCTGTCAAAGGTCCTAGTTCGCTTCGTTCCGTCCTGGGGCAACTCGATGCTGGCCGTCCGTTTCGGGGTAGTTTTCGTGGTCACAGTCACAGTAATTATCCCACTCTGTCTGTATAAAAATGTGTCCCGGTTGGCCAAAGTCAGCTTCCTCAGCCTGGCATGTGTAGTCGTCATTCTACTGGCTGTTGTTTACAAACTGATCGGCGGGGATTATGCTGTCGTGTAAGTATTTACATACTGTAAGGGGTCAACAACCTAAAAGACCAACTTTAAGAGATATTATTTTAATTATCAGTTTGTCAGTTGCTTCTTACCCCTTTATGCCAGACAGGTTGTAAAAAAAACTGTTACCAACAACAAACATTTACAAACATTCCATTTACACAAACCATCCTACAGGCAACTTTTAGAACTCAATTAAGGCTCTACGCTACGCTGTGGCTGGAACATTATCTTTTGTTATTTAAAACAAGCACCGCAAAACGACCCGATGCAACAACTTTCACGACTAATCAGAGTTGTTAATAATTTTATGGCGTTTGTTGTGGCCTGGCCTTTCCCCGAGAGGAAAAGGAAACCAGCAGAGGCACAGCTCTCATTAAATAAAAAATCCTACTAACCAACAAGCCACTCATCGTCGTCGTAACAAAGCTGAACAATTAAACTGTAACGTTTTATTCCGCAGTTTTTCCACCCCCACGGTAATTTATCCTTTCTTTTCACCGTCAATCTTTTGAACTTTTACGCACCCACCCGTCGTGGCGGAAATAACCCCAACTCAACGAACGGTTCTCGGAAACCGCAACGTGGAACAACATCCAACAGGCCCGATACTCCAGAATCCTGGCGGTTTGCTCACAGCGATCTGATTCCGGCCGTCGGCATAATGGCGTTCGGTAAATATTGCATGAGAACTTTTTTTCAGCTCAGTTAAACTGGAGGATAGTAATGACTTCAACGAAATATCACAGTCAATTTCAGAGAAAATTCAATACACAAGACCTTTTATATTCCATGCATAATTGTAAGACATTTTTTGTGAGATATTTCATTCGGAAGGAATTTTTTACTTAGGTAGTTGAATATTCAAACAAAAACAAAGAATTTATTTTTGATTGAATATTCTAACATATTTTACTTCAAAATTCTCATAACTCATTGGTATGAAAGCTACAGTTTCGACTCACGTTTATTGACAGTTTCACCAAGAAGACCACATTTTGCCATTTGAATCGTATATTTTTGAAACGTGGTGTCTTTCTGATTGCAAAACTGTGAAAAAAGTAATCAAACTCGCCCGAACTTGGTAGGTATAACCAGTTAAAAATGATTATTTATGTTGAGTATTTTCAAAATACCCCGTTCGAATTTTTATACTGTGTTTTCAGCATAAGTATGTAAATTTGCTATTCCTTAAACTTTTTTGAAGATATTTCAAATAAAAAATTGCTTGCAAAAAAGTTATTGTTAACAAACTCAAATCAATTTTATAGTCATTGTAACGTTGGTCATTTGCCTCAAAGACACTATAAATACACGCTCCTTTTTTAAACTCAAAATTAAGTAGTTTTGGTTCAAAACAGCACTTCAGTAGCAGCCCTCAACTTTAAGTTTGACTGGGCAATCGCAAAACTAAGTTTTGCTAGGCATACTCAATACTAAGTTCGGCAGCCGAACTCAACTTTATCCTTTTTATTCGAGGGTTGTTTATTTTCAGAGAATTAAAGGATGGTTAAAATTTTTTGTACCCGGATGTTGCTCTTCCGGTACATTGCATTGCACATTACAAGTGAAAAGTTTTGACACTTCCGACGAAAGAAAACTTCCGGATGTTACTTCCCACGGGAAGTAAATAACATCCGGAAGTTTCCGGACATTCCAAGCCGCTCACCATATGATGACAATGACGGACAGAATTTTACGCTAACACGGCGGACATCCATTATGAAGTTCCTTTATAGTCTTCCGGTAATTATTCCGGAACGACAAAATTTTGCGTCGTGTTTGTTGGTTGCTGTTCCGGGTCGAAGTGAACTCGCTAAGTGTTCTCAGTCCAACAAAGGAGAGTTAAATTTTTAGTTCACAAGGTCGAACTCAGCTTTGATCTCTCGCCGAAGGAAAAAAGGGATCAATTTTGAGTTCGCAGTTCGAACTCCGTTTTGAACCATCGCAAGGGGGAAAAAGGGTACTTAATTTTAAGTTCATAGAATCGAACTATGTTTTGAACCACGGTCGTACTTAATTTTGAGTTAAAATAAAGGAGCGTGTAAGTCAAAAACGCATAGATTCGGCAGAAAATAATTTTGATCGCTTTTTTACATGGTTCATCCCTGTGTGTGCTGTCTAGCTGTGACATTCGGATCCCTTGAATCCCAAAATTTTATTCCAACTGTAGGAGCACCACAAGGAAGTAATTTGGGCCCGTTATTGTTCAAGTTGTTTAGTAAATATTTTAACAGGCTGCTTGTTGGATGTGGAGTACTCATGTATGCGTATGATTTGAAAATTTTGCTGATCGTTGACAGTTTATTGGATTGTCACATATAGACTGTTTTGAAAATTATAAATACACTTTCTTTATTAAATGATTTTTTCCAAAACATTTTGTTCTAAATTTTTCTGCAAAAATTTTTTTTTAATTTATAATTCATTTCGCATTAGTTTATGTAGGGAAGGCGAGTTCTCTTACTTTTCTCCTAACACTACTCATCAGCTTCTGCACAGAGCTTTCTCCGACCATTTTTACCACTTTAACCCTTCGTTTCATAAAGTAACAAATTTGCAACAATTAATTAAAGTTGTTGTAAATTATGCAGAAATTCAAATAGTCAACTTTTTTCTTCATAACAATCATATTTCTAACTTCAAGATACCATTCATTTAAAAAAAATGAATTTCCGAGTATATATGTACAAACTAGACCAACTTCAATCTGAAAAATATAAAATGTTAAAATTGGCTTATTTTTCAGAACTTTGACCTAGTCCAATTCGCACCGAGGAAAAAAATTTGACTGGAAAAAATATTTTCGCATTTTCAGTAATGCAATTAACACAATAGAATATAATTTGAAGATTTTTTTTTTATTTTTGTCTGATATAATGGCCTTTTATTAATTGTTGCAAATTTGCAACATCATGCAACGGTAGCACCTTTAGTTACGTATATGGGCTACAAAGTGTGTTTTCGAAAGTTTCATCGTTTAAACAGTGTATATGTGTCCCGATGAAAGTATTATTATTTTAATATTATATTATCATGTTATTGAGACATTTTTAAAAATAGTGCAGATCCATTAGCCTCTAACTGAACAAAATGGCTACTAACTGTAGAAATATGGAAAAAAACAGTGAAAAATCCTTTTGACTAGATCATCAACCATTCGTATCATAAAGTTAAAACAATGGCATTAATTACGAAACCTCGTTAGAAATCCTGCATGAATGTTGAAAAATTGTATTTCCAAAGGGTCACATATGTATGTATGTTGAATGTTGGTTATCGACCATGGGTGCACGGATTCACCGCAGTTTCTGCCTCAGTTTGTTTTCAAATGTATTCTCAGATTATTAAGTTCGATAATATATTTCCAAAGGGTCACATTTAGTACAAATTTGTGACTTTTGAGTAGTTGAAGTATTTGTAGTAATAGTTAGAAACTTTAATTTTTCGAATACAACAAGCGCTGTATTTCTATGATTTTTAATAGTATATTGTGATTCCCGGGAAAAATTTCCTGGGTTCGAAATAAATATTTTTGCACTTTTAGTACATTAATTATTAACATACTTTTTTCCATACTAGTACATTGAATTTTGAAGAGCAAAAGCATTACATGTTCTCATTATTATACAATGTAGTACCCTAGTTTGAACATGAGTTCCATAGTGTGATTCAATTACGTTTTATCATTTAAACAGTATTTATGTTTACAGTATTAATGTTTTCAGAACGAATGTGATAAGGAAACGGTGCATGATGGTGAAATAACAGTTTTATTTGAGTCCTACTTATTTTAATTTATAATTCCGTTAACTCTTCTGAATGTGTACCATCGGAATATCGTTTTCGATATTGAACCCTAAACGTTCCCCTTCCCTCTTCCAAATCAGAAGAGAAAGCTAACAGTTGAGTCACCGCAACTATTACGACTCCTTCCTCTACTAAATAGTGATCCACTCGGCAAAATGAAACTTATAAGTAAAATGCCTTAATAACACTAGTTTACAGCATTTTTGAACTCAGTAAACTGAAGGTCATTTCCCATATGAAATCGGGCGCTGAATCCGAAAATGAAATTCAAAAAAATCTCAGTAGAACCGTTTTTGAGTTATGCTCCAAATATGAAATTTCGAAAAAATTAAAAAAGTTCTTATACTTAGTTTAAAATATCTCGGATGACATAACAGTAATTTGAAATCTCTCTTTTGCATATTAAAGGTGAATAAATTTCCTATTGATCATTTGAACACTGTTTTTGCGTTTGACCAACAGTATTGTTGATATTAGTGACTTTATGAGAAAAAAAATTATAAAAAACGCATGTTTTTAGAGAAAAATTTGTTTCAACGAAAGTTTTAGACTCGATGGTAGCATTTGAAAAATCTAATTTTCTTTTGCGCTTAAATGTCAATTTAAAACAAAGATTTCAAGTGGTTATTTATCAAAATCGGTTGAAAATTGAAGAAATTATGGCTACTTTACCATAACTGTAATTTTTGCAGTTTTTAATAATTTAACGAATTGCAGTACACTTATCATAGTAAAGGAAGAATGAAACATGATAAATCTCACTCGCTCCAAGGCAAAATTATTTATTAGCTTACCAGAAGGTCACATGCCAAGTTTCAGGAAGATCTGACCATAGGCAGGGGTTGCTTGAGTCTCAAACGTGAATAAAATTTTGAGGTATTTTGCCCGGAAGGAACGAAAAATACTGGTTTTTCATCAATAACATTTTTCATCACTAGCTGATTGTTTTTTATGGTTAATTTTCTTAAAGCCTAAGTTGAGACAAATATTTCACCCGAAGACTGTAACTCGATTGGATTTGAAACAGAAAAATTATTGCGGTTCAAAGATTGTATTTTGGTCAAAAATTGGCGTATAAAACGCAATGCGTAAAAAGTACTCATTGCGTGTTGGACAAAATTTGCGGCCTTTGAACCGCAATAACTTTTCTGTTTCAAATCCAATCGAGTTACAGTCTTCGGGTGAAATATTTGTCTCAACTTAGGCTTTAAGAAAATCAACCATAAAAAACAATCAGCTAGTGATGAAAAAAGTTATTGATGAAAAACCAGTATTGTTCGTTCCTCCCGGGCAAAATATCTCAAAATTTTATTCAAGTTTGAGACTTAAGCAACCCCTGCCTATGGTCAGATCTTCCTGAAACTTGGCATGTGACCTTCTGGTAAGCTAATAAATAATTTTGCCTTGGAGCGAGTGAGATTTATCATGTTTCATTCTTCCTATACTATGATAAGTGTACTGCAATTCGTTAAATTATTAAAAACTGCAAAAATTACAGTTATGGTAAAGTAGCCATAATTTCTTCAATTTTCAACCGATTTTGATAAATAACCACTTGAAATCTTTGTTTTAAATTGACATTTAAGCGCAAAAGAAAATTAGATTTTTCAAATGCTACCATCGAGTCTAAAACTTTCGTTGAAACAAATTTTTCTCTAAAAACATGCGTTTTTTATAATTTTTTTTCTCATAAAGTCACTAATATCAACAATACTGTTGGTCAAACGCAAAAACAGTGTTCAAATGATCAATAGGAAATTTATTCACCTTTAATATGCAAAAGAGAGATTTCAAATTACTGTTATGCCATCCGAGATATTTTAAACTAAGTATAAGAACTTTTTTTAATTTTTCCGAAATTTCATATTTGGAGCATAACTCAAAAACGGTTCTACTGAGATTTTTTTAAATTTCATTTTCGGATTCAGCGCCCGATTTCACATTAAAAATGTTAATCAGTTAATCAAGTTCACAATTTTTTTAAAATTTTGTAAACTAGTGTAATCAATCCTATGATTAAAAAAAAATCAACAAAAGTTATATGAGTGCATTTTGAAGGTATTTTATCTATCGGTTTTCTTTATTAAGGAATATTGAAAATATTGTTTGTAGTTTTTTTTTTATTATTGGAGTTTCAATAAACAATGCAAATTGTTTCTTCAACAATTTGTATTCCCTGATTTTCAAGTTAGTTTGTTCTTTGCAAATAAGTATACCATACAATCACTTTTTCTGCTATAAATGGTTTTATAATTCGTTGTTGTCAACCGAGAATGAACTTTTTTTTAGATTGTTGTATATTGCGTTTAAGAACCGTGAACACGAAGATCATAAAGCCACATAAAATCTTTCACAAAAAATTAAGTTACTGAAAAAGAACTAGAGATGTGTCGATCTTATTAATTAAATCATGCATGTAAGCACATACTTAGGTAGGAACTGCGGTGAATCCGTGCACCCATGGTGGATAACCAGCATACATAGGTTCTACCTCAGCTAAATGGTGTCCAGACACTAGATTTACGAAGTTTTTGAGCTAAAACTATGGTTAGTGCAAGATAAACTAAGAGTAAACATTTATATCTAGCTGTTTTGTGTGAGGAACAAAAAGGTATAACCATTTCATGTTGTTGCAAATTTGCAACAATTAATATTTTGGCTGAATACTCGAAATGTGTGAAAATTATATTTTTTCATTATTTTTCCCTTCAGGTACTCATCATTGCCCTCTATTGAGAATTTTTTCAAGAAAAAAAAAATCATGAAATGAAGGGTTAAACCAAGCTATATTTAAAATAGTACACTGTCCGCTGGTTTCATGTATTTCCTCAGATTTGCCTTCATCAAAGCCCAAAACTTTGTAGCGTCTCGATTTCCTTCGGAAGTCGAAGCTGAAACAAGACGACAAAACTCTCAAAAACCAACAGCCACTGATTTTAATCAGGACTGAATCCCACTTCGTGCTAAAGGAAAGTGAAAATTTTATTAGCAAAATTGCGTAACTCAACTTAACAGCACTTAAGCGCCAACAACTAAAAAAGTTGATGTGCTGAAGTCTCTTAAAACCCGGACTCTCTTCCCAGGGGTGGGCTTCCAAAGAAGACTAAACAAAATGGTGTTGGCGAAATGAGGGAAGTTTGTGTAGGTTCACGAACTTATTCGCCGTGGAATAGCCGTAGTTCTCCGCAGCATAAAATGACCAAACACAATGCTTAAAAAGAGGTTCACAAAGGTAACTAAAATTCAAACTTATCGATAAAATCGTCCTTGCACCTGCACACAAGCTACCGCCAGAGAATTTCCCGGGCTGGGGTTGGATGCCAAAACGTATAGGCCGTTAACTCCCGAGATAGTCGTTGACTGGAATCACAACTTGCGCGGCACGTACTACTACGACGAATTTACGGGGGAAAATACTTGAAGGCAGTAGGGTAATAACCGCCTTACTCCGATTTACTCAAAATGCAGCTTATTTTACAAAAACCGACCGAACAACTCCAGGATCAAAATGCTAAGCTCCCCCAGGTTTTCTTTTTGGTCTCCAAGAAAACTCCATTTTCAATCCTCCCATAGAAAAGCCACCTTTGGTAGCTCGTGATGACTGTCAGAATAACGATAAGTTATTCCGTAGTCCTTATGGGTGGAATTTCCATTTTACCGAAATTTCACATTTCAGCACACAAAGATCCACTCCCAATAAGACTGACATGATACATGTTCAAATTATGCATTGGAGATACTACGGATATTAGCACTTTGCCTACTACGGGCCGTTACAACTTCTCACACGTAAATTTTGCCATTCATTGTATATGTGGTTATAAATGGACGAGACATTTTACCGCACTCACATATGCACACACCATAACCTTTTATCCAGATTTTCAGTGTAAATGGCTTTCACTGATGCAGAAACATCCTTTCCCTTCGGTGAGGTACAAAATTGTGTTTCAGGCAGAGTTTCATAGTCGAGTTTAAGTAGGATTCACCATCATGATAACACAACCCGATTTCTTGGTCAGAAGTTTGTCGTAGAGTTTCCGAGCCCTCGGTTTCACGGACTCAGCCTGTTATTACTTCTTTTTTGGCTGCTTCTGTTTTCGATGTATTGAAGTCGTTGAAGTCCAATTCGCTCGTTGGGGCGCATAATGTTAGTCGACGAGGTACCTAGTTTCTTAGCCACATTCTGTACTGATGTCGAAAGATACCGCTTGAAGTGATCCTTGATTTTCTTGTCCATTGTAGGGCCAGCATGGCCAGGTTTCTTACCGCATCTCGGAAAATCTGCGAAAGTACCTGTTCTCCATACTTTTTCAACGCGGCTTGAACTTCTCCGACACTTACACCTTCTTCCTTAGCTAGTTTTCTGATTGAAAGACTACCCACAGTACCTCATTTGAGCACAATCCGTTTTCTTTGCTCGGGAGTAAGGCCACGAATTTTTAGATTTCTTCGCGAAAACGACAAAAAATGGCAACATGGATGTAAACAAGAGCACGCAGCCAAAATTTGGTCGAATACTACACGATTTTTGAAATAACGGTTCTACAGTGTATTTATAGTTATCGGAACAGTCTCTATTGCAACGATTCCTTGATACTGTTGTGAATTGGTATACTGCTAAATTACAGGCCTTAAGCGATTCAGAGTAATGTATTATAATATTTGGGAGTACGAAACTTCCCTGTTCATACGACTATAATATCCAAGTTGAGCAGCTTCATCGTGGAAATCAAATAAAGGACCTTTGCGCTGTTTTGGATAGTCAAATCATATTACATATTACTATGTCACACTTGAAAAGGCTAACCGAATGCTGGAATCATACGTCTGAGTAAGGAATTTACTGATCCTATCTGCTTATGAACATTTAATTGCTGCCTGGTCCTTTCAATATTAAAATCTGATGTGATGGCCATTTGAAGCTGTATGACCAGCGCCTTTCGAAGCGATTCCACGGGAATTCGCGCATTATGCGCTGCGTGATCTACCTTAGGAGCAAGCCCATGCGAAGGGCCCGTCCATGGGGGGGGGGGGGGGGTTGGGTTTTCAAATTAAAATTAAGCTTCACAATAAAAAGAATACCAAAAATACACATTAAATAAAAAAATGGATTTCTAAAATCATTTTCTTACTCATTATTCTCACACAAACTCAAAAAAAAAATACTGTTAAATAAATCAAAATTCAAATGAAAGGTCCGAATCAAAAATGTTTTCTATAATTCATTGATTAATATTTCAGAATAATGTTTTTTATTCTAAGCAGGAAATTTGTTTCTAAATAATTTCATAGCAGTCTAGTTCGATAATTTCAAATAAATATTCCCAAAATACAAATAAATTAAATATATTGAATAATAATTGTCATTCATCCTAATTAACATTTCATTTCTTCATTTTCAAGTGAAGAATTGATTGAAAAATTCTGCTGTAGGGTTTTGAATTTAAAAAAAAACGCGATTTTAAATGTGAATTTTTTATTAGGATCAAATATTTAGCTTTAAATATTGAGTTTATTCGCCTCTTCAAGGTTTATGTTTTAAGGAAACCATAAATTAAGAATTGTAAATATGAAATGTATGTAAATAAGAATTGGAAAATATGATTAAGTACAAGTATTTTTAACATTACTGCAGAATGTTAACAACATTTGGTTAAAACTTGCAAAAAGATTAGATTTATGCTTTCAAAATATCTAAAATTTAATTTGGTTTAATATTTCTCTAACTTTTTTCGCAGAACTCAAAATTAATTGAAATCTTGAGAAAATTCAATAATTTATTTAAAACTTTCATTTTATAACGCATTGTTTTTGCTTCAAAGTTTTGTCAAAAAAGTGCGAAACTTTCTTTAATAAATTAAACCTTTTTCAAAATTAATTTAAATTACAAAAGCTGATTGAAAAATTGAACATTTAAATTCAAGGCACCCAAATAATTCAAGCTTACATTTTAGATTCACTGCACCTCGGAAAAATGTAAATTTTGTGGCCTTTTGGTAATTTATCAAATAAAAAAATTGTTTGAAGTTGAGCATTGAGAAGAACAAGGAAATAAAAACAACAGAAGTTGAAATTGGTTAGGTAAAGAATAACATAACAGGGCTAGAAGTTGGTTACTTTTAAGTGACTTTGTCATAGTTTTTTGAGCTTGAGTCACTCACTAGTTACTTTTTCGAAATTTGGTCACTAAAATCACTTGTTTTTTTTTTTAATTAAAGTATAAATAACTCCATTATACCTTTTAAAATCATTTTTGCTTATTTTCTGAATTTTATTTTACAGGTCGAACTCGATTATCCGTTGACGCGACTTTTTTTTTCAATTGAAAGTGAAGGTTAGCTTTTTTAGCGTTTTGTTAAAATAGGTAATTTTTTAAAATCGAATTTGAAATGGACGTTTTTAAGCTCTAAAATGTGAAATTTAATATTCGAGAATATAAATAGAACATCCCATTCTATTAGGATTCAAAAATTTATATTTTTTCTAATAGGTATGATTTTAAAATCGATTTTGTCTTTGTTTAGAATTTGATGCTTGGGGATACATTGATCAGTCTCTATTTTGACGGTTTTAACGAGTTTTCTTGATCATAAAAGATACAAAACACCTTCATAATATTGCTAGACTTAGGCAGTTCGTGTGTTAAGGCCGAACAACAATTAAAATCGAAAGATGGGTCATGATGTTGCATAAATTAAGGGGCTAAATTTTTAACATTACTTATAAAATCTTAACTACCAAAGAATGAAATTTTGCCTTAATTCAATTCTCCAGGACCTCGCACTATTCCCCTTTAACTTTTCCTTAAAACTCTACCATTTGATAGGGTATCTAGCAATTTTATCCTAGACTGG
Organism: Uranotaenia lowii; assembly: GCF_029784155.1. Taxonomy (NCBI): domain Eukaryota; kingdom Metazoa; phylum Arthropoda; class Insecta; order Diptera; family Culicidae; genus Uranotaenia; species Uranotaenia lowii. The sequence continues at coordinate 63,470,387 of NC_073693.1, read as the reverse complement.
TTTACTCTTGGAAAACGTCCCTATTTTTTCAAATATCAAATATTTACTTCAAAATACAACATAAAGTGTACCAAAACTCTAAATTTAATAAGGAAAAAAGTTGAAAAGTCACATAAATCACCTGCTGCTTCTAAACGCTTGGATTTCATCAGGGAGGGGGTTTGTTTGCGAGCCTTTGACAAAATAGATATTTCAAGAATTTGAAATAACATTTTTACTTACATTTGAAATTTTCAAAAACAAACCAAGTTTTTGCCAATTTGAAACTCAGCCTGTAGGTTTTTAAACGTAGAAAAGTTATTAATGATTATGTGGCAAAATTCCTTGCTGATCAAAGCTACCCCGGTGATCAATGTTACCCCGTTTTACGGTACGATTTTGTAATCTGGTTTTAAGAAAACCATTGAGACACCTACATCCGTCAGATGGTAAAAAACAAAGGTTAAAAAAAATATGCGAGCAATTTTTAATGTATTTACAAATAATTAACTGAATATTCCAAAAAAAATCCATTTTCAAGCTTACTTAGATTAAGATTTCTTAATAGATGAATAATTACTCCAGACATTTTGATGAAAAGACTTTCAATCAAAAATTTTGGCAAATAGGAATAACTTTCGACTAAACTTTTAAAATCATCAACACATATTTCAAGTATTAGCTGTAAACATAAGTGGCAACACTGTAGAATACTTACAAAAATAATGTTATGGAGGTGTATTCTCAATGATGATTTTTATCGAAGACAAAATACAGTTTTGAGTTCAGGGAAGAGAATTACAGTATCATCATTCTACATTTTTTTGATTCTTCTTAAAAATTCATATGTACCATATGGACATATTTGATTGTGTTTCTAAAATAAAAAAAATGATAACGAACTGATTTTATATTTATTGTATGTAGGTATTTAGCTTTGAGCTGTTTCCTGAAAAAAAATTTATACTGATAGAAAGATTGCCTTTTTTTTGTTTTTGCTGAATCCCCAATCGATTTTTAAATATCGGCTTATTTTCGTCGCGCTCATCCGAAACTGTGCAGCTTTGGAAATAAAATTGGGATAATGGTTCTGCGAACCACAGAAAAAATTCTAATTTTCAAGAATTTCGAACGAAAATCCAAACGACTCTCGGGATACTTATTTTTCCCAGAAACTTAGAATTACATTTCTACGTGTGCACAGGAACTTCAATTATTATCACTAGTTGTGCAATGTACAAAAAAGTGAAACAAAAATGCTTGAAAAAAAATGAAATTTATGGAAAAAACAATTGTGTTTCTTTCTGCATTGGGATTGACATTAAAACTAGATAGAATAAAGAACCAGTGTGAAGGATAGCACAATTCACGACAAATCACAGGAGAGAACCGTTTGGAGCTTACAGAAAACTGTAAAAACTCCCTGCAAATTACGGGAAAACATAGTTTTGAGCCTACAGGTGAATTTGACAGTTGTTTTCTTGAGCTGTTTTTCTGTCCTGAAATCGTCCAGTAAATTTAGATGTCGAAAACACGGGACGAAATCGTTCGAACCACACGAGAAAGGATTAAGTGTTAAGGTAATTCATTCCAATTTCTTTAAATTTTAAAACCAAGTCAATATGTTTTAACAGGCTATCTGCAATTGACACAGAATAATAAAATAAAATAAACCAATTTATTTTTTTTTTTTTAAAGTTCAAAATGCCTGCCAGAATTACTTTATTTAAATTTTGTGTTAATTTTCAGAATTCTCTAGAATTAATCTTTCTGGAAATTAATAAATATTTTTGGTAAAAAAGAAAGTTTTGACTACTATTTCGTATGTTTTGGTAGAAGAAAAAGTGCAACTTATAGAATAAAAACCCAATTTCGGCTTCGCAGTACCCCATTTTTCAAAAAACAGATTTTCCTTACTCAAATTTAAGTTTTTTCGATAATTGATAGATAATATTTTCATGGGACACACTTGGTCTCTTCAAACCCTCAGTTCTTCAGTTTATTAGAATGAGGATTATGATGTTTAAAATGTGCGCTTCGGGTCATATTGACCCGAACAGCTTTGTGAGGATAAATTTTACCCCTGAAACACAATACTTAAAGCAGTCAGAAAAAATATAATCACCACAGACAAATATCTCAAAATTTGCTCCCCAATTTCTGGTACCATAGAAACTTAGATGAAAAATTCAGACCAAGTTTAAAAAAATGCAATTTGACTGATTTTCTACGACAAACGTAGCGAGTATGAAATTTGAGGGTGGATTGCTTAAAAATAAGCATATTTCATGCGGAGGTTATCTAGCCTTCATTCGAAAAAACGACAAAATCTTAAAATGTTGCATATGATTCCAAATAGCATGCCCAACAGCCATGTTGCCATTCTCCAGAGGCAAAGGTTAAATGTTCTAACATTCCGGAAGACATTGTTGCTCGACTCCGTTATCTGAATGCAGCGACTGTTGTCCTTTCGACTAACTTTAACTATTGTGTGTCTCTTCCTCTGTGCCTTTCATAATGTTGCCGGTGGCTGCTTTTGCAGCTTTTATGTGTCATCACAACACATTCCTGGTGTACCAATCGATGCGGGACGCCACCCTGGAGCGCTGGGAAAAGGTTACCCATCTGTCGGTCGGATTCGCCTGGCTGGTGGCCACTTTGTTTGGCATTGCCGGGTACTGCACTTTTCGGGCGCTCTCGCAAGGTAAATTTGAATGAATGCAAGTCGGTATGCAGAAACTTGTTGTAGAACACAAAGATTGTAAAATTTTAGGTTTTTCCATCCCGGGTCTCAGCTCATTAAAACCAAACCCATCTTTTTCAGGCGACCTGCTGGAGAACTACTGCTGGGACGACGATCTGATGAACTTTGCCCGGGTGCTGTTCTCGATTTCGATCCTGCTGACGTTCCCCATCGAGTGTTTCGTGTCCCGGGAAATCGTGCGGACCCAGATCAAACGGTTCTACTCGCAGGAGGTGGTGGTGCAGTACGATGCCGACAAGGATCCGGCCCACGCGACCGGAAGCGACGAGGACGAAAAGTCGGTGGCCACAACGTTGGCGATTGTGTTTGCCGCCTTCATCATTTCGCCCTATACCGAGTGTTTGGGACCGGTGCTGGAGCTGAATGTGAGTAGTAAGAACCATGAAGATGAAAGTGTTTTTGGAACGCCTATTTCAATTTTTGAAAATTTTATTGGTTTTCAGTTTACCATCTTCTACAAACATGATAAAACAGTCTAATTACATCCAAAATTTGCGATAAGAATTATTTGATGATTTAACACTTAAAAGACCAGCGTCTTTCTTCCTTTTTGGAAGATCCTAAACCTGTTGTAGCATAAAACTTAACAAAAATTTCTTCAAATTGAAGAACATCATAAATTACTCGATTCCGTTAGTATATAATTTACGGCCATAAGCCAGGCAATGAAAAAAAAATCATAATATTTTAGTTTTAGATTTTTATTTACTTGTTTGATTTTTTTTCTCCAAGTTGTCATAATTTTATTATTAAAAAAATAAAGCTCACATGTTGAAGCAAATACCAAATTAATTACTCGTGATGAATTTCAGCTTATGAGGGCATAGTGGTGCTAATATTTTTGAAAAATCCTCTACATTTCATTCAGTAACCTAAATTTCAGAGAAATATAGTAGATAAATTGCAAGTTTCAGTGTTCAAGTGTTGAGTAGCACAATAGACTGAGTCAATTTGGGGTTATTTTTGAATTTCTAAAACCCTGAGGTCTGAAAAGCTTTGCTTTGGTTCAAAACTCGTCCAGGACTTTTTGACGAAGTTTTAAGTAACTTGAAGATAAGTAAATTTGAACTTTAAGGTTTGTATGGGAAAATTGAATGTTTTGTAATGAAAAATCAACATCAGTTTTGTTTTTCCTGTGGAAGCTAGTCTGCTCATAGTTTTTGTGCCAATTTATAAATTCTTTAAATGAAATTTTCCACTAAACACTTTTGTCGTAAATCATAACTTCTTATCTTATGTATGTATGTATGTATGTATGTATGTATGGTTCCCCCATCGGTAGCAAGGTCCTGCCTATGTCTGTGTGGCTTGGCCTTCGAATTTCTTCTAGGGCTTCCACGGTCCGATGGTTCGTCGAAGGAAGGCATCCAACCCACAAAAACCTACAATGGCCGGCTACCCGTGCCGCTTGCAATAATTCCTTTGGGTTATCCCCAGATGCATTCCTTCTAAATAACAAAATGGTATGCTTTATATAAGGAAAATATGTAAACAAATTGCATAATATAATAAAATGTATATGATTATAATTATGGAATATATATTTTTTAAAAGGATACGGATCTGAAATAAATGTTTAATTAGGATATCAAGATCGAATATATTATTGCACAAGTAATTGTTGTATTCAATTATGTTGGTGTACGGATGTTTCATTGCCTTCCCTAGCACTAATTTACATTAGTGGGTTGATATAAATTATGCATAAGAGTTTTGTAAAATCAGTAGAATGATATCTTTCATATAAAATTAATTTTTAAAACATTTCAGTACTGAGCTTTAAACATTATTTGTTATAAAACTTTATGTTTATTTAATAAAAGTGAATTTATAAACAAACAACACAATAACATATAAAAAAATTATAACTAAAAATATTAAATTAAGGAAATAAAATATAACAAAATAAAAAGTAAAGCAAAAAATACTTAGGTAGGTAAATGAAATAAATATAATAAAATAATGTAAAAGATAAAACTTCATGAAACCAGTTAATAAAAAAAACCTGATAAAGTTTAACAAATTAAAAATAATTCTTATTTTGGGTCTTTAATTTGTTAAGATCACTTATTAAGATCAACTAAAATTTCTGATGAAAATGTTTTCAATATTACCTTTGGAGAAGATTTGAAAAGATAAGAAACAGAAAAACACAAAATTATTAAGTCCGGTCCGGTCCGGACCTGATTTGGCTATTGTTAAGGGGGGGGTAGGGTCTAACACTTTCAAAAAATCGATTTTTTAATTTTTTTATTTTCTTATTGTAAAACATTTCAAGAATGTTGTGTCAAATTTTCAAGTCAATTGAAGCAAAACTGTAGAAGTTATAGGCCTTTATCCCCTCCTATCTAATACTGCAAGAAAGCAAGAGCAGAAACTTCAAACGCGTTTTTCTCGAAAGCACATTTTTAAAGTCCGTGGACATCGCCATTTGAAAACTACTTATCCGATTCTTTTCAAATTTGGAACATATATTCTACATATCAAATACCAGACCCCAACGTTTTTCTTTTTTTGGTTTTTTTACTTTGGGGAGATTTTAGAGGTGAAAAATGGCAGATTTTTAAGTGAAAAATCGTAGTTTTTACTTCAAACAGCCACAAAAATTTCATGAAAATATTTTTAAGTTAAATAAAAACGTTGGGGTCCAGAAAAACATCTATTAAAAATATTTTGCTCTGATTTTTTGACTTCGGATGATTCTGTGCTGAGATACAGTGTCCACCGCAAATCCTGTTTTCTAAAAGGCATCCTCGAAAATGCTCCGTCACCGGCTCATTTTTCAATATGTTTCTACGAAAAAATTACTAAATGTTCTTTTAACAATGCTTTGTATAATGCAAAAAATTTTAATACATTTGTTTGAACGATAGCTCTAGAAAAAAATCGTGAAAATGGTGTTTTTTTATACCCGTTAGACCCTACCCCCCCCTTAAGTTAGTGAATCTGATCAACAATCAAATTCTTATTTTGATTGAATTGAAAATAATCGAAAACATGGAAGTTCAATACCTCAACAGATATATTTTGTAAGTTTCCGTAAAATCTCTACCAGAATATTTTTAACAGTCAGAGAGATAACATTTTAGTCTACCTGTTTCTAAGATAAAAAAAAACAATTGATTTTAAATTTTCTGTAATGCTGGAATTGTTTTAAAAATTACCATAGTGTTTTAATAGTATCTATGTCAAGTGTTTATTTAAAATTTTAAAGTGCATGTTAAGCTTACTAACCTGTAATATAAATTAATCATGAAAAATAATAAAATTTGTAAATTATTTTGAATGTTTTTGTAGAAATTCACTACTTACTTTAAATTGATCCAAAGATCAAAAGAAAATCAGAGTATGTATGTTCAATGAAAATTAGATTAGGTTTATAAAATGCTGAATCACCAAACATTACCACAGCGCAGTTATTATTATGATTGAACTTTGATTGCACGAATTAAATTTTAGTAAAAACATCTAATCGACATTAGAAGGAATATGCTTTTTGTTTGTGAAATTGAAGACGAGTCTTGAGTCTGCTCAACATAAAGAAGATCTGCTACTCGCCGCAACAACCAAAAAGCGCAGCTATCGCCCAACGTGGGCCCTATATAGTAGCAAGAACACAAACCTGCACGAACCGCACGAACGCAGAGAACATAAACCACATTGCAAAAATTGCAAGTCGCGGATTGCTACGATCGAAAAAAAAACTAATTCATGCTAGGCTTTTCCGTTCATTCAAAAATTAATGGATAAATACAAATAACTGACACACTCACAATCCACAGTGGAAAAAACCTTTTTGCTAAGCAATTTTTAATTTGATCTCTACTAAACTCACTTCAATACAACAATTACACCATCAAATAACTTGTACAAATAATAAAAATTAGGTACATTATTCAAAATGAGCGGAAACAAGTAGGCATATGAGTGAAAATTGGAAATTTCTCACCGGATTTGCTTTTCGTTCATCATCCCAAAATGTCGCCACCACCAGCTATATTCCCGACGAACAGGTGAACATGTTTACACACGATTCGGCGACTACTCTTTCGCACCAACAATCATCACTTCTAGCAAATTTATTTTCATTATTCTTTTCACCACGTATCTAGAACCACTTTAAACTCCATGAAACGTCGATCCTGTCTCGTTCTTATCTTATGTATGTATGTGTGTAGATAATCTATCATGGGTGCACGGATTCACCGCAGTTTCGCCAACGTGCGCTGAATTGCATTCTTTAGATCATGAGTTCGGCTTATCTTCAATGCAAATCACCACATATTCGACATCATGGCTTCGTGTGAACTGTCATGTTATGAATGTGTTTTGTGTATGTGTGAGCCTTATTTGGAAAACCAGACAATCAGTTTCGCAACCAAATAAAATTCATCACATTTTCAGTGTAATGAATCTACGAAAGGTATTTCGCACTCGTGTATATACCTGGCCAGGTGGCAACTGATTATTATTATTCATTAATGATCCCGCGCCGATCATCCGGTGTATAGGGCCGAGGTAAAAGACCTCCACTGTTGACGATCCGGAGCCAGCGTCTTCACCTGGTCCCAGTCAAGATTCTCGTCGACAGTTCGGATTTCAGCGACTAGGCTTCGCCGCTACGAGTTTTAGGGTCTGCCTCTTCTTCGATGTCCTTCTGGATTCCAGTCTAGAGCCTCTCTGCAAATCTCGTTTTCATCTTTTCGCAGCGTGTGCCCAATCCATCTCCACTTACGTTCCCGAATCTCGATTTCTAGAGCCCTTTGATGACACCGGCGATGTAGTTCCTCATTCGAGATCCAGTTGCCAGGCCACCAAGCGCGGAAGATATTCCGCAGGCAGCGATTTACAAATACTTGCAGTTTTCGCGTCGTCACCGCATATGTGCACCAAGTTTCGCACCCGTACAGCAATACGGATTTGACGTTAGAGTTGAAGATTCGGATTTTCGTTCGTAGAAAGATCTGACGTGATCGCCAGATGTTTCGGAGACTCGCAAACGCAAATCGGGCCTTTCTGATCCGGGTTTCGATGTCTTTCTTGGTACCACCATCGGGCGTAATCTGGCTACCAAGATACTGGAAGCACTCCACTTTCTCAACTTGTTGCCCAGCTACCATGAAACTGGAGAGATTTCCTGTGTTGATCTCCATCGACTCGGTCTTTCCGACATTGACTTTGAGACATGCTGCCTTGGAGCTTTCGGTGAGGTCATCGAGTTCGCTCTGCTTGTCTTGTTGTTTTATGCGTGTGAAACAATATCGTCAGCCAGGTCAAGGTCGTTCAGTTACTCCATTGTCGTAGGATTTCGCGGCAATCCTCGGTTTGGTCTACAGTGAATCGATCTAGTCAAGATCTAATCCATTACGATGAAAAAAAGAAGCGGTGATAAATTACACCCTTGTCTAACTCCAGCAGGTACCGGGATTGGATAAAAAAGAGATACCGTCGCGCAGGACCTAACACGAAAATGCTTTGTACTGTGCTTCGATGAGATGAATGTTGCAGTATCCCAAATGTCAGCGAAAAGGCGGTGCAACATTTGTGCTGACAAGGCAGGGTCGGCCTCCAGCATATCAGCAAAGATGCTATCGATCCCAGGTGCTTTGTTGGATTTCATGTCTTTGATTGCCAGCGAGGGCGCTTCCGAGTTGATGCCATTTATGCGTCTTTCTGTTGGAGCATCAATGGCATTCTTGCATTAGTCCTTGCACCACTGAGGCGGCGAGAAATGTCATATAGTAATCGGATATCTCCATTGGCGGCGGCTCTTTCTCCCTCTTCGGCTAGGGAGTTTGTCCAGGCTCTCTTGTCTCGTCTACAAGCTCGTTTAACTGCCTTTTCCAGCTCCGCATATCGTAAAAGCGAGTGGCTGCTTTAGCTGACCCGGTATATGCCTGCTGAATTCCTACTTTCGCCTTTCTGCGATCATCGACCATCCTCTAAGTTTCATCCGACATCCATTTACTTCTTCTTCCACAAACTTTACCGAGAGTACCTTGGCTCGTCGTGATAAAGACATACTTGATTCCACCCACAGTACAGTTCTGCGAATGTTCTGTCTGTCGACAGTTCCAAGGCTCGAGATTCCAGTTGTTCTACGTATGCCCTTTTCACCTCTGGATTCTTCAACCGGGCGGACGTCGTATCAACATCCGACATTCTCTAAGTCGTATCTTCCTTAAGAAGAGGTGGTGGTCAGTGTGTGGGTCACCTCTATATGAGAAGCGCAGTGAATATTATACGACACCTCTACGCGCACGGGTACTCATCATGAGCGCGTCGTTACGTATCGCTAACGCAATGGACCTCTGTTATACCTAAATATACACCGCGGACATGTACAGTTGCGTTCAAAAAAGAATGAAATCGCGTGAAGCTGCGCACTCACTTCCAACTTCGACAAGCTGTCATTTCTCTCTCGGTTGATATTTTTTCATGAAATTTTCACACAATCTAGTTCAACTATCCAACTAACGTTCTGCAAAATTTGAAGAATTTACAATGACTGGTAACAAAGATACGGCTATTCCCGTAAAAAAGGGAAATTTGGAGTTGCTTCACTAAGTTTGCTGTATCTTGTACAGTTTTTATTGAAAATTGGTCAAATGATGTAAAAATGTTTGATCTAGTACCAGGCCAAGTTTTGTCGAAATCGAATAACGTGATCAAAAATTGTGCCTGTTAGAAAATAAGGTTCATTATCGCCCAACGAACGATTTCATTCTTTTTTGGACGGATGTTTGTATAGAAAAAATCTTCATCAATGTTTTCTTGGTTTTTTCTCACACAAAATAAAAATTTATCACACCGAATGTTGTAAATTGGTAGAAACTCCATTTGTGCTTTATTTAGGAATAGAAAGTGTGTCAACAGAGTTCAAAATAAGAATAACAGTGTTTCAGAAATGACCTGCTAAATATACTGATAAACAAATTTGATACACAATTAAAACGAGTATTATATTTGCTCTTGTGTTTAAGTACCAGTTCTGTTGGAACAATTTTTATTTCTAAACGAAGTAAGAATGAAGTTCCTAACAATTTATAAGATTCTTTGTGATAAATTTTGATTTTGTGTAAGAGAAAACCAAGAAACATTGATTAAGATGTTTTCTATACAAACATCCGTTCAAAAAAGAATGAAATCGATCGTTGGGCGATAATGAACCTCAGTTTCAACCCGGCACAATTTTTGATCACGTTATTCGATTTCGACGAAACTTGGCCTGGTACTAGATCAAACATTTTTACATCTTTTAACCAATCTTCAAGGTTTTTCAAGGAAAACTGTACAAGATACAGCAAATTTAGTGAAGCAACTCCAAATTTCCCTTTTTTACGGGAATAGCCGTATCTTTGTTACCAGTCATTGTAAATTCTTCAAATTTTGTAGAACGTTAGTTGGATAGTTGAACTAGATTGTGTGAAAATTTCATTAAAAAATATCAACCGAGAAAGAAATGACAGCTTGTCGAAGTTGGAAGTGAATGCGCAGCTTCACGCGATTTCATTCTTTTTTGAACGCAACTGTATATATCAGCACTTTGGCATTATGTGGTTTCCACAGTCAGGTCGTTTGTTGCAAATACTAAGTTACCTTATGTGCTGGTCGATGGGGGAAGAGCGATCCTCCGATCACCATGTTGTTGTTGCCACAAAATTCTACAAACAGTTCTCCGTTTTCGCACATCTGTCTAAGACTATGGCGCCCCATGATCAGGGTTGCCAAAAAAAAAATCATGGCATAATTGCATCCTCGAGACCAATCAACAAAATTAAAACCTGTTTATTCACAAAAACGAAAGACCAAATTCCAAAATTAAAACAGGCAAAGGTGGTATATTCAATTCCTTGTGAATGCGGGAAAGAATACTGTGGAAAAACATCTCAAACTCTGGAAAAAAGGATTAAAAACCATAAAACGAGTCTCAAACAAAACAACAGAGCCACAGGACTAACACAACATGGCATAGAACAGAACCATAAGTTTAACTTCGACAAAGCATATATTTTAGAAAGAGTAAACCAAGAAGGAAAACGAAAAACAGCTGAAACACTACACATAAAACTCAAAAAAGGAAGAACAGTAAACATCAAGCAAGATTCGATTGAAATTTCTAAAATATATAGCTCTATTATTAAAAAACTAAGAGAGACGCCACAATTCGCAACTAAAACGACGGATTCAAAAACGACGTCACCGAACACGACGACAACAAACAACATCACGACGACACCGGGAATGATAGACGCCAGCTGCTAGAAGCGATTCAAAACCGGACTTAAATCAAGTAAGACATCCGTTCAGGAAGCACGCGGCGATACAAATCGTAAGTGCAAAAGTGCAGTGAAATTGTGATGGAATATTGTGAAGAATTTTTTGTATTAATTTAAGTTTTTGTTTAAAATATAGTTTTCTGAGAATGGCTGAAGGTAGTAGGCCGGAACGTAAAAAGAATTGTTTTTATTTGATTTCAAATTCACCGAAAAGCATCAACTAGAAAAGCCAAAAACAAAAAAAAAATCTGTGTTTTTGAGAAAAAAAATTCTGACATTCTGTGATTTTTCCCAAAAGTTCTGTGATGCTTTTCTGTGACGCTATTTCCGTCAATTTCATTAAAAATTACTGATAAATTGGGTCTTTTTTACAATGAAGTAGAGTAAAATCAATTAAAACTACCAATCTTATCAAACTTTACTGAATTACAAAGTTTAAATCTAAGTTTTATATTAGCCATAAAAATAATCATTTTCGTATCCTTTCAAAATTCAAAAATTCTGTGAAATCTGTGAATATTTCAAAATTCTGTGTTCTGTGACACAGATTCTGTGATGAAAATTTGCTCAAAATTCAGTAAAATTACAGACTTTTGCCGAAAAACTTTTTTTTTGAGTTTTTGCAATTTGTATGAAAAATCTAACAAAATGAAACCGAAAGATCTTTTATTTATCATTTGAAAATGTTTCCCACACGAAAAATTAATAATAAAAATATTTATTTGAATACGTCAATCGTTATATATGAATATGAACTTCTTGGTGCCATTTTCAAAACAATTGTAAACTCTCATTTAAAAAAAAACGAGTATGTTGTATGTTGGTAATCTACCATGGGTGCACGGATTCACCGCAGTTTTACCAAAGTATGAACCATCTGCAAAGTTTATTTTATCAATTGAGCGTTACTCTGATGCCTCTGAATTTGACATACCCGGCACCATAGATTCGTGTTATCTGTTGTAAAGGTGTGAACTTTGTGTCAATGTTTGTGTTTTGTGAACGAATGTTCCAACCAACCTCCAATCAGTCAAAAATTTATAAAAATTTACATTTTTATAAATTTACTACAGGTATTCCGGCATCCGTGTATATAACTGGATGGTTGGCAGATGATGGATCATTCAAATATAGGCATATGCAAAATTTTGATTTTAAACACACTTTACATCTTACCTCTTGACTGAAACTCTACCTACCTTACCTGATATTATACCTTTTGATCTCCTCCGGCCTTATTTTTAAAACTCTCTATAACTTTCAACGAGAAGTGGCCAAATTGGTTCATTTTTTTTAACGAAGCAACTGATTTAACGATACAACAATGCTTCCAAAACACCAATCTCCGTCCTTCAATTTAAAAAAAAAGAGTTTCGAAAAATATATGTTATGGGTTCACTTGATCCCTTTAGTTCAAAAACAAAGGTATACTTTTCTTCTAAATGGATGTTGATCATTGCTAAGCGCGAAAATATTAATATTTATCTAATGACATATATTTATCCAATAATTTCCTGATAAAAAGGGCTTTTATCTAAAAATTAGAAAAAAATTCCGTTAAGTATTCTATAAATATAGGGTTGTAGACAATCTTTAAGAATTCTTTCTGTCTGACACTAATAAAATCTGAAATGAAATCTCATATGTCTAAAAAGTCTACGGAACTTTTATCTTAAGGTTTTGCCTAAGCTTTTGCCAAAACTTATGACACCGTGATCAAAGGATCAAGTTACCTTTAATAAAAGATCAAGTATTCTTTAACTTTCAAAATATCACATTTTTTTAGTCCCACGAAATGGTTTTCTAATTCATCTATACGGACTCATGTATCGATCTAACTTTTGCAGCACATAAACTTGAAACAACCTGCTGTCAGAAAATACAAAAGATGGCGATCTGCAAAATTTTTCCAAAAAAAAGATGAAGATAAGAAAAAGGGATCAAGAATCCCCATTCTTCCCTATTCTTACTATTACCGGTTCCCATCTTATGAGGGCTGCATGGGCCTGCGGGCTCACAGGAAACCAACCTCGTTCCCGATTTGCGTGTTCTCTTCGTACGCCAGATTAAAAATCAGTTAAAACGTAAAAACCAAAATGCTGCTTCCTTGAGCTATAAAATGAAATTCAATAAATAAGTTTTGAATGGTAATAGGTTTCCATTGAAGAATTTTCCTTAAAAAATGTCAAGCGAAAACTTTTTTTTTCTTCATATTTTATTTAAATTTTTAAATAAATTTACAGAATTTTCAAGTCAAACTATTTAAATATTTGAAATATTTTGAATAAGTTTGCCTATGTTTTTTACAAATTCAGAATTTTTGTTTTCTGGAAACATAATCATCTTGGAAGCCTATACTTATTTTTATATTTTTCAAATATTCTTTTAGATTGATCATGATGTTTCAATACATCTATGGAAAGTTCGAAAAATGTATAAAGCAGCAATTTTAAAGCTAAATTTTAAGTTTCGTCACCGTCCAAGTTATTTTCATTTCTATAGTCTCCTTTCTGTCGACCATACTTCCCTGATAGAACTCATGCTTGAATTTTCTGGGGTTATTGTGAAGTTAGGGGAAAACTGTACAAGACGCACCAGCGGGGTAAGATGGCCCATGTCAATTTTTCTCAAATATACACTAACCTACGGCTTCCAATGATGTTTTTCTTCATTTTTAATGTAGCAAACAAGCTTTTTCATCATTCAATAGATGAAAAGTTCACAAAATCTACTTTAGTTCTTAGAAACAGAGGAATTAATGGAATCAGCGTGAAATTTGTAATTTTTCATAAGTTAAATGGTAAAACAGCCTGCGCAATCTGACCAAACTACAGCTTATCGTTTTACCACTCATGTGCACTTTCGGAAGACTATAAATAATTTGTTGTATTTTATTCACTTCCTATAAATTTTATCAAAAATCAATCATTTGAAAATTGGGGCAGAATGCCCACAAGACCACATGTTTTACGCTCAAATTTTGTATGCTGTTAAATTTTGAGAAAACCCGAATATCAAAACAAAATGCCTTTCTTTTTATTTGCTGACTCCCAAATTAGGATAACAATGCATAATTATAACAAATTTTGTCCTTGTTCGAGTTAAAACGGTGCACCAATATTCGATTCGAAAAAATAATCGGCCGCCATGTTTGCCGCGATATCACTATATCAGTCAAAAAAATTGAATTTCGTTGCCTACTTGAAGGCGTTTTAAATATAAGGATATTAAAAAGTGTATTTTGAAAAGCGAAATTTTCGATGAGTTTAGCAATTCTAAATGATTTTCAGCCAAATAATTGTAGTTCACAAAAAAACGATGAACATGTAATTAAACATTTGGTGTTTCAATAATTACATTCCGTATAATCATTGTTCTATTTCTTACCACCCTTCCTGTTTGGTGCGTTCTGTCCACTAGTTTTGGCATTCTACCCCGCAGTTGGTTTTCTGGCTGTTTTATTTTTTTTACAAAAATATAGTCAAAATCGAGTTTTTATCATATTTTTTCTTTTCGATAATACGTAAATTTCATCCTTGAATCGTCGCCAACTTTCAATTTGGTTCTTAAATGATTGGTATCGCTATAAATAGCAATTTTGCATAGCTGGTGCGTTTTGTACAGTTTTACCCTATATTTTCATCTCATTTATAGCCAATTTTAAGTAATTTTGTTTTCTCATAGAGATAAACTAAAAAAAATGATGTAAGTATAAAAATCATGATCACGTTTATAAAATTTTTAACCAAAATTTTCTCATGATATTCGAAACTCATGTGAAACACTGTGAATCGAAAACGCTCACTGAAGAAGGTAGTAAGTTGCTATCGAAATCTATCGGTATATGAACTTTTCATTTACCGTGGTTGAATTAAAAGAAAACTTTCGATTGCTTTGATTCAGTCGAAACTCATGCTTTTTTCATGGTAACGATTTTATGGGTAAACCGGTTCAAATGTAAAGATTATATCACAGCAAATTTCATGTGTTACTCTTATATACTAATTAAACTAATCTTTTACTTTTATTCCAGGGTCTTCTGGCGGCCATTCCCCTTGCGTACATCCTTCCCGGGCTGGCCTACATCCAACTGAGTCCCCATTCGCTGTTTAGCCAGGAAAAGCTTCCGGCCGCTGGTCTGGTCGTATTCGGAACTATAGTGACGATTTCCGGAGCCGCCCTGCTGATGCCAAATCTGATCGGTGACTGTCGAACCGGTACCATCATGGGATACTGCCGAGAGGACGAACTGGCCATGAATGCAAGCTCCCTGGCTGCGCGAGCCCTGGCCATGACCCAACAGTTAACTACGCCGCCATGTTAAAGCGATCAAATATAAATGAGTGCAGCTATAAGTTCCAAAGTATTGTTTTGAAAATATAATAAAGAATAAAATTATTGCTTAGCATTATTTTTTTTTAGAATCTTTGTAAATTTTAAATCAGGAAGAAGGAGTAATAAACTTTTTAATTTTATTTTTAGAACGGATGATTGCCTAAAAGTCTTTCAAATCAAAACACTATTTATACAGGAAATCTTTTTTCTATACATTTTTCATATTTTCCAAACAATATTTTCCTTGAACATAAATGAAAAATTCATAAAGGAAAAAACTACACAAAATACAAACACGATTTCCTAGCTTTCTGTACCTGTTTCGTATACAGCCAACTGTTATACACTTTCAAAACTGAACTTAAATGCACATTTCACATTGAAATGAGTTGATTTTATTGCTGATCTTACTATCTCATTACAGGAGTAAACTTTTACGAGCCTACATAGACAGACAACTGATTTAGGGAAATGAATTTGTGAACATTTTGAACACCATTTTTGTAACGGCCTCGAGTCTCATTTACATGAATACAACTTTCAGTCACACAATCAATCAAACAAACAAACAAAATAATGGGCAGATGCTTTTTCGTACCAAATATGAAGTCTTTCAAGCCAACAAAAATGATAAAAAACTATTACACTTAAACACGTTTTATTGAGGGTAAGTTCGAGTCATTCGTCATGTAGAGGAAAAGCGAAAAATGATTAAACTATTCAGTCGCCAAAGTGAAGTGAAATCAAATCCGACCAATCAGACACTTTCAGTCGAAATCTTGAGGGAACACATCATTAAGTCATATCATTTTAAGAAGGCAAAAGCATGGAATGCTCTCGTTGGAAAGAGACCAGAAAAACGTTTTGAAAGGAAACAAATATAAACTAACTGTAAACACACATATTCCAATCGTTCCAATATGATACTCTAAAAAAATAAAAACAGAAACGATCACAGCAAAGATGAATCGTTTCAACTAATCACCGAACCAAGATACTGAACTAGCAATGTAATATTTACAGAGAAATACCCCATTATATACTGATCTCAAATAATATTTAAAGATGAAAACAACTGTTATACTATAAAAAAAATTTAAACTTACGATTGAAAATCAAAAGCACTGATGTCGTTATGCACCCGCCTAAAATTAGATTCAGAAAACAAAATGTAACTCTCACTTGAAACATAACATACCAATGAAAAGCGCCTACCCTTAGGCAATGAAGTAACGGTCATCAGTATTAGAAAAAAAAAGTCAGCTAAATTCGTTTATTCCATACCCATCCATGCTCATTTCACTGATCTAGTAGAATAAAGGAATTACTTACAACCGGAAGGTGTCAGCTGATGATGATTGTGTGTAGAAAATAGTCAAATATATTTCAATTGTTAAATTTGAAGCAGTAAAACAAAATTCGTAACAGCGATGCTAACGTGTTGAAAAGAGCAATGGATTCGAAAGTGAAGAGGGGCTCGAAAGTTGATTCGACCCATAAAACAATGTTGATAGAGATATAAAATTAAATGCTGGCAAAATAAAATTAGAAACGGCAAAGACTTTCATCTATCAAAATGAGCGATAAACCAAAAAATATATTGTAAAATACAAACTGATGAGAATAAAGTGAAACGTAGCCAAGTAGCCAAAAGTCGTCGATAAGTTAATTTATCGAAAGAAATCAAAAAGGGAAATTTAGCATTAGGTAATTTGAAAATTAAACATAATTTTTTATTTAAATTTGCTCAATGTATGAAAATAATAACAAAATTTCATGTCATGGATTTCAAAAACAATTTTATACTTTACCACTACTACTAACCGATTCTTGAGTGTAATCAGATAAACAAAATTAAATCCTTAAAACTTTAAACACAAAACTGAAATCAGATAAGTGAAATTCTTAATCCACTTTCTTTTCAAAGGATCTAGTACTTTATCAGTTAGAGAAGGATTAGCTTTTTTCTGCTTAAGAGCTATCGTAAGAATTATTCAAACTATCTATATTTTCCAAAAAAAAAAAAATGTAGAGATCCTAGCCTAGAAATATACAATAAAACCTTATGACTTTTAACATCCATCTTCATGAAGATAAACCAAACAAAATTCTATAATTTATTACATAAAAGCAGTTATCAGGTTAATTAAAAAAATTCTCCGAAACATAAGTTATAAATTCGAAACAAAATTTATAACTTTTCTTTTCTTTTATTATTTAAAATAATAATAACTTTTCTTTTTTTTATTATTCAAGCAACAATAACAATTTTAATATTTAATGTGGATAACTGTGGTAGAAGTTTGTGGATAGCAAAGTTGGCCTTGCTCGAGAACGGTAGTTTTTTTTTCGCGGCCGCATTTTTCCTCGGCAGGCCCTAAATCACATTTTTGTTTTCCTTTATTAAATTTTTTTTTCGAAGTTAGTCATTGTAGTGAATCATTGTCCTCAAAATAATGAAAATTCTTAGTGCGTTGGTTAGATAGTTTTTCGGGAATACCGGCAATAGAAATCGATTTCAATCCGTGAATTTTTGATGATTTGTCGAGTGAAGATGTCGTTTTAGATCTGGGAAAGAATTTTGTTCGATTTGAATTGAAGATTTGAGCAAAGTTATTTTGAACCAGTGTTGAAGATGGAGAAATTTCAGTGATTATCGAAAAGTTCATTATCTTTTTCGAAAGGAAAAATATCTATAATAAATAAAATCAGAGTGCCGGCGTCAAAGTTTTTTTCGCCGATTGCTTGGATTTCTTCAAGGCGGAAGCAGGTCCCTGAAGAAGAGGTTTTGTTTATCAAAGGAATCATATCAACTAAGTATAACTAAGAGCATTGATCATTTTCAATTTCATTATATAAAATAGTAAAATAGCTTAACTCTATTATTGGGGATTCGTGGGGGTAGGACAGGGCATCAAACGAGCGGAAAACTGATATACAATGATGGATTGTGGGTTCAAGCCAGCTCGGCAAATTTGGGATCTTGAGAAGGCAGCTTCGGTACCTTTCCAGGATTCTTCATTTGTTTCGAGAAGTTTGAAAGGGAGTGAGATGAGTCCAACCTGTCCCAAGCCAGTGGTAACGGACCCCTTGGTTGTGCTGCAAATTTTGTTGATGAGTTAAGCATGAACAATATTTGAATGTGCGATCGAGACTTCCCGTACCGACTCGGGTCGAAAGACCTATTAGCCACTGATGGGTCCAACATACAAACTTACATACATACATAACTGTGATAGAAGTTTGTCAAAACCATGATAGACTGGAACAGCATTTAAGTTTTAAATTCTTGTTGGTCCAATTTTGAATCATTTTTTTACCTTTTTCAAACGACGTTGAAAAACTCAGACCAAATTACACATAATATTGTTACAATGTTGATACAATTCAGTTACCTTTAAAAAATAAGTAATCTTTGATTAATCTATTATTTGTATTTTGTTTGTCTTTATTTGAGAGGTTTTTAGCCATAGGCTGGTACGCCTCCATATTTTTATTTTCATTTAAAACATTTATCAAATTTTGATATTTTCAAAATCCACAATT
The DNA here is from genome assembly GCF_029784155.1 of Uranotaenia lowii. Lineage (NCBI taxonomy): Eukaryota > Metazoa > Arthropoda > Insecta > Diptera > Culicidae > Uranotaenia > Uranotaenia lowii. Next base: position 63,451,484 of record NC_073693.1, on the reverse strand, counting down.
TATATGGTTTGACAGGTTTCAAATATTTTTGGGGAATTTAATAGGTTTGAGAATATAGTTCAATAGAATTTTCAACTTTATATTCTAAACAATTCTGGTACGATAGTTGAAGTAATACTTTGAAATTTTGAATAACGCTGACTTTTATACACATGGCCTTTTCGAGTTGGACTGTCTAATAGACTAAGTCGATTTGAGTGAGTTTCTCAAACCTTGGGGCTTAAAAAGCACCGTTTTGGTTCAAAACTCATCCCTGCTCTTCTTGCAGAACTCTAAGGTAACTTTTAGTTGAGTAAATTTTAACTGTTCTGTATGCATTGAAAAATTGAATATTTTGTTCTGAAAAATCAACATATTTTTTTGTTTCTTCTGTAAAACTGAGCCTGCTTATGGATTTTGGCAAATTTATAAATTATTTTAAGTAAATTTTTCGCTGAAATTATTGTCCAAGACCTTCTTATTGATACTTTCGAGTTCAAAAACAAGTCTAAAAAACCTTCTATCATCTTGCAGCGGCCTTTAAATTCAGCTTCCAAAAAATCGCAAAATGAACTGTAAATTTTTCCCTATCTCAATTATACCCTAGGCTAGGCTTACCATATACTTTCAGAAAAAAAGCGGGACATTTCACTCTGTTGTGTTGTGAGCCTACTTGGTTGAATGATTCAACTGAATCAAAGCTATCGAAAGATTCCTTTTAATTCAACCACGGTAAATGAAAAGTTCATAAATATACCAGTATTTCGATAGCAACTTACTACCTTCTTCAGTGAACGTTTTCGATTGATCAATCGAAAACGACTGAAGAAGGTAGTAAGTTGCTATCGAAATACTGGTATATGAACTTTTCATTTACCGTGATTGAATTAAAAGGAATCTTTCGATTGCTTTGATTCAGGGACATTTCACGAAAAAAAGCGGGACATTGCTGAAAAAAGCGGGACATATTGGAAACTCTTGAAAACCTAATGTTTATGATCACTCCCATACATATGTATGTATATGTGCATTCAGCTAAAATAGTGCATAGAAAGTAATAAAATATGGATAAATGATATTTGTTTAAAAAATTGCATTTTTGAGAGAACTTTCATTTTTGTAAACTGCAAACAATTCAGTCGAAAATGTTGCAATTCAGAGTAATATGAAATCCAAAATTTGAAGAAAGTTTTTATTTTTTTAAAGAGCCGTTTTTGAGCATTAACCAAGTTTATTTAATTTAGTTCATCTATTCATTCATTTCTTAATTCAAAATGTCTTTCCGCTCGTTAGTTCTGTTCCATTTTATCTGAAATCAGACTTTTTCCTTGAGCTTTACATTCAGGAGATTCTGCTAGGTTTCCTAAAAAAAATCCTGAGCCATCATCATTTGGAAGCAATTTATAGAATATTATCTTCAATAGAAAAATATTAACATCACTGGAACGTGCTCAAAACAAACGCTTAACTGAACCCAATTGTTATGGTGATGCAAAGATAAGCTTGCCCGGTCTTACACGGGAAAATTTGGTCCGGCCCTGTTGCCAACCTCTAGTAAAAAAAGCCTGGATTTTGCACAGATTCATTCACTTTATTTCCAAAATTGAACAAACAATCTTATACTTGTTATTTTATTTTTGCGTCCAAAAACGATTTTTCTTTAGAAAGTTTAGTCTAAATAATCATGATCAATTTTTCAGAAGTCTTAATAAGATTCAAAATATGCTGATATGTTTTGATGTAAAAATATATTTCTCACGTGAGTTTTCATTACGTCGTATGAAACATCTTAAGAATACACAGAAAACTTCTGCAAAAGTTATCAAAACAACTTTAAAATTTATATTTCCCATATTGAATATGTTTTCCAGGCTACAAATATTCTAAATGGAAAGAAGTTGCGACTAGTTTATGTCAGTTTTAGTATTTTTTCGTAAAAAAAAACTGTTTGTTTACATATTGTTTCATACGACGTTATAAAAGCTCTCGCGAGATATTCAAGTGCTATCTTTTTTTATTTTTATTGAATAATTTCGTTATTTTCACCAAATTTGCTTGGATATTGCCCGGATTTTGGATTTAAGATTTTGAAATCTAATGCCCGGATTTTGCCTGGTTTTCAGATAATATTGCCAAGATTCGTCCGGTATTTGTGAGAGCAACCTTAAATGCTAAGAACTGAACGAGTTATTGAATCTTGTCTCATATAAACTTTGAAAGAAAAAATCCTGCTGGTTTTGAGAACGAAAACATTATATTTGAATGATTTTCTGTGTTGAACCAATGAATTTCTGTTGAAGCAAAATTAGTGTCAGTACAAATTTATAAACGTGTTACCTATTTAATTTTTACAGCCTTATCGCTTATGTCTTTAAGTGGGGAGATTTCTAGTTTTGAAAATCGTAAGGGGATAAAAGAAGATGAGAAAAAAATGTCAGAAGTTAAAATGATCGAGGAGAGATTCTATAAAAAGCGTTTTCATCAAGCACGGACTAACTATTTTTAAATGGTAGAATAGAAAAAGGTTGAGTCTTCCACAAAAATTTTCACAAGAAAAAGCAGGACATTTTGAGAAAAAAAAAAAAAGCGGGACGGCGGGACATTACCTAAAAAAGCGGGACATGTCCCGCTTTTGCGGGACGGATGGCAACCCTACCCTAGGCATAAGTTCTCATATCTCCTCTCTTGATTATTTACTATGTTCAGTACATGGTTCGGTAAAAAAGTAATGATGCAAAGAAAAAGAGTGGCCCATGATTCCCCACTACTTTCATCACATTCATAATAATTTATACATTCTAACTTTTATCGCCTTTCTAGATCCGACCGATCCTTTCAAATTGTATCTTTATGCCCCATTCCAACGTTGCGTCACATCCTTTGAATATTTTTAAAATAATTATTGTATGGTATTAAGTTGTTAAAATTTTACAAGACACACAAGTTAATCCTTAATTTACAATCAATAAATTTTTTTTTGTATACAGTAGTCAACCAGATAGACCCTTTTTCATCCGTTGCGTCAGGAGACTTTACAGCCATTTTCTAATTTTCTACAGTATTGAAGATTTAACGAATTTAACGAATTTAACGATTTTTTAAGAAATCATTTATTATAAATTAACACAAAACTTGAAGTACCTAACTATTCGATTTTTAATTTAAGTACATTTTGTAATTATATTAGCCATTTACTTTCGTTGCGTCACATCACACGACTTTTTTGCAACAGGGTTTTGCTGTTGATGCTACAAAACAAAAAAGTAGCTCTGATTTTTCATCATTAACTTATTTCAACGATGAACGATTTGCTATGAGTGTGAGTCTTGTTGAAGCTTGTATCAAGAAAAATATTTCATTAGAAACTGCCCCTCGATTAGAGTTGTAATAAAAAAGTTATAATGTTTTTAAATTTACCTATAACTCTTAGTGTTAATTCATCAAACGTTTGCAATGTGTGTAACATGAAAATATGTGCCTGAAAGACGAAAAAAATATGAATACGTGAAACGAACGAACAATTTGTTCCATGTCAAGTTGCGTCATTTTATGTAATTCTGCAAAAAGCATTGAACGTGGCTTCCGAAGTTTGAATGAAATCGAATCCTTATTACAATGTATCTAAAGAGTGCGGAGTAAATCTAAATTTTTATTTTCTATATTTCGTTGCGCCACCTCCCTTTTTCCACTCTCTACACCCAAAATTCAGCCTTTACTCCAATCATGAGTTCTCAATAATCCAACGCCATTGACATCGAAAAGAACGTCAGTGGCGAAGATTTGATTTGAGACAGCCGGCATTAACCTCCCAGCGCAATTGCATTGCGTATGACTGAAGGAGACAAAATTAAAAACGTTTTCTTGTCCCTCCTCATCCATAAGATGAAGGAGGATGGAATCAATGAATGAATGAATTGATCCGCTCGGCCAATGATGTGCGTGCGTATGTAAGGCGTCATTAGGAAAATTACAAAAAAAAACATTTTCTTGTTTCAAACCTCCGGTCCAGCTGCCTGGCTGAGCGTGTGTATGTAAGCAGGCAAAAACAGTTTCTCGTTTCCAATTCCCTTTCTCATCATAAGACAATACTGACAAACTCATGGCCAAACGCCAAACACTGTGCGTTTTTTGGTAATGGGCCGTTTAAGGAGGACCATTACAATTAACACGAAGGAATATCATAGATTCAACTTCGAACTGCTGATTGATCTTACGCAATCAACTATGAATATAATAGATTCAACTGTATTGGTATAATTGATTCAACTGTAAACATGATCGATTCAACTACTATTGTATGATTGATATTAGGCATTCAACTATGAATATGACATATTCAACTATAAACTGCTTATTGACCTTACACCATCAACTACGAATAAAATAGATTCAACTGTAATGGTATAATTAATTCAACGTAAAAAATGATAGATTGAACTACAATTGTATTATTGATATTAGTCATTAAACTCTAAATATCATATATTCTACTATATTTTTATGATTGATTGCATCGCGGGGAATAAAGCCGACCTGATTTTTTCTAAGGTAAATTTTAACAGAAATCTGGGTATCCTTTCATATGAGTGTATGAAATCTTCAGCAGCGAAAAAAGAAAAAAAAATCCTTAGCGAAACAGCGACGGCAACAGATAAGATTGTGAAAATGTTTGTTTATATTTTCGATTACTTTTTAATGTTGCATCGATTTGTTCGCTTTTTCAGGTTGATTTACGCCAGGCGCAAGGCTTGCTCAATAGCAGTAGTCGAGGGACGTTCGGGTTGTGCAGCAGCCTAAAGTGGAAGCGGTCAGTCCTAGCTATCCGATTACCAATAACTCTCTCGGCAGATGGATTATGCGATGCCTCTACCTGGCACAATGTTCGGACCATTTATTGCTCATATGAAAAAGCCGGACACTTGCTCCAAAGGACAAGTTTTTATCCGCCAGATGCCGACATTCAAAAATTTGTTTGTAAGTTTCGCTCTATTTTTATTTATTAATCTATTTTATAATATAGTCCTTCGTGTACGGAAAACTGGTACTGGTGGCTGGTTTAACCCGACTGTTTCGTTCCACACTTTATAGAACACCTTCATCAAACTTCCAAGGCATCATCACCATCATCGAAGCGAACCATTCAATGCTGACGGCGGTCTCCTCTTGAGAGTCGCCGATGAATGAGAAGTCAAAAACAGGAAAATTAGTAAAGGAAACGAGTGAAAAGTTATTCTGGATTTAATTTGCAATTTAAATGTTATTATGAAAAATAAACAAAAACAAATATAAGATTGACTCAAAACCAACTCTTAAGATAAAATAACTTCCAAAGTACATTTTAGTACAATCTACTATATGTATAGTTGAACGACCAAAATTAATCATAGAATTATAATTGAATCTATTTAGAAAGACATACACCGTCTTAGCCGATTTAGGCTTTACAGACTGAATAAATGACGTGGACAACTTAAGATTAACATTTAACACCCAGTACCGAGATGGGAATCGAACCCATGCCATCAGTGGTTCAGCGATTAACGTCTTACCACGCTAACCACTCGACCAACGAGACGTACAAATATATTATACGTATAAATACATTATATTAACATTTAAACCATATATTATATTAATATTTAAACCAACTATACCAATATAGTTGAATTAACTATGTTTATTTATTACATCAATCATACGATTATAGTTGAATCTATTATATTTATAGTTGAATGCATAAAACCAATCATACAGCTATAGTTGAATCTATTAAACGTATTATTGAACGTAAAATATCAATCAGATATCAGATATCTGCAGGTTTATTGTTGGTTGGCTTGTGATATAGCTCAGTTGGCAAGTCAGTTGCTTCATGAGCCGATTTCCGCGAGTTCGAGCCTAACAATAAACATCGAACAGAGTTATAACTTATTCGGTAAGTTTTTCAAAAACTGTCCGCCAACTGCAACGTTGATATGAAGTCGCCGAATGCCATAAAGATGGTAAAACGATTATAATCGAAACCAAAAAAAAAAATAAACTGTTGGTTGAAAATTAATCAGTAATATGGTTGAATATAGGCGGAAAATTGTTGGAAAAGCTATACTTTATTCTCCGTGAACCCTCGTTTTCCAACGACACTGGCTAAGCTGTCGGATGAGGAAGATAAAGGTAGACAATTGATGTGAGTTCTATTCTCTCCGACGAAAAATTTAATTTATTTCCATGTTATTGAAGTCAATTATCTATAAGCATGAAATTCCCATAAAATGTTTTTCTCGTTTCGCTTGAATGTTTGTAGTAGTGGTCTTGCATCATTTTGTCCGAGAGCTCGAGTCTTTATGCCAGAAACGGAAAAGCAATCATATCATCTTTGACTTAATGCACAATTCGGCACATAGTTAGCTGCGATCGATATTGAAATTAAACAACCTCTCCTTTGGGTGTAAAAATCGAAAACTATAAAAAATAATCTTGAAACGCTATGAAACCCTAAAAGCTGTTGGCCTTGGCTATGGTTTAGGTACAGAATACTACAGGTACTTATTGAATTGTATGTACCTATCTCGATTTTTGAAGTCAAATTTGGTTATTTTCAAATGCAAAATAAAGCTGAATAATCCACATTTCGTATTATAATGCCCCAAATTTGTATGAGAAATTTCAAGCATGTGAAATGTTATGCGCTGCAAGCTTAAATTGATCCTAAGTCTAGTACAAGGTCTCACGCCCAAATTGGACCAGATCGGGTCACGGGAAGGGGTCGCTCAACGAGCCTAAAGTTTGTATGGAGGTTTGAGACATTTTGTTCGGGAGGAACATGAAAATCCAGTTTTTCATGAATAACTTTGGTCCCCTTCGGCCGATTTCTTTTGAAAATGGTTTTTCTTAATGCCTAAACTATGGCAAGTATTTCGGCTAGTGAAGTAGACAATGTGCAACTCGAGACCCCATACACCCAACCCTCGGGTAGTGGTCATATCACCTCTTGTCTGCAACTCCGATTCTCTACCTCCCCGTGGTACTAGCTGGGGTGCGAGCAACCTTAGCGGAGATCGGGTACCCAACCCCGGTGGATGCTTTGGTCGCATGCAACAACGTCCTGGTGGTGTTCGGGACCCAAAACAGCAACATCACGACGGTCCTCCTGCGAGATAGTGGGGTTAGCTGCGGGCCTTGCGAGCCTGTGACTACTAAAAAAACATAAGCAACGAATAACGAACAACAAATTTCGGATGGATATCGGCAAAGACCCACGCGACGAAAAGGGACTAGCGATTGGAAACTTGGAACATGGAACTGCCGATCTCTAAATTTTGTGGGCAGTACCCACGTGCTCTCCAACGAATTGAAGAGCCGCAAATTCGACATCGTAGCGCTGCAGGAGGTATGCTGGAAGGGCTCCACGGTACGAACGTATCCAGATGGTCGTGCCATCTACCAGAGCTGCGGCAACACACACGAGCTTGGAACAGCTTTTATAGTGATGGGAAAGATGCAAAAGCGCGTGATTGGGTGGTGGCCGATCAACTCACGAATGTGCCGGTTGAGAATCAAGGGCCGGTTCTTCAACATCAGCATCATCAACGTGCACAGCCCTCACCTCGGAAGTACCGGTGACGACAAAGACGAATTCTACGCGCAGCTGGAGCGTGAATACGACCGTTGCCCAAAACATGATATCAAGATCGTCATCGGGGATTTCAATGCTCAGGTCGGCCAGGAGGAGGAATTCAAACCGACTATTGGAAGGTTCAGCGCGCACCAGCTGACCAACGAAAACGGCCTCAGACTTATTGATTTCGCCGCCTCCAAACGAATGGCCGTACGTAGTACCTTTTTTCAGCACCGCCTCCCACACAAGTACACCTGGAGATCACCGTACCAAACGCAATCACAGATCGACCACGTTTTGATCGACAGCCGGCACTTTTCGGACATCATCGACGTCAGATCCTGTCGGGGCGCCAACATCGAGTCGGACCATTATCTGGTGATGGTGAAGATGCGCCCAAAACTCTCCGTAGTGAACAACAAGCGAAACCGGCGCCCGCCTCGGTTAAACATCGCGCGACTGAAGCAACCTGAGGTCGCGGCAGACTACGCGCAATCGGTCGAAGCAGCGCTGCCGGCAGAGGGCGAGCTTGACGAAGCCCCTCTCGAGGACTGTTGGGATACCATCAAAACAGCCATCAACAGTGCTGCGGAGAACGTCATCGGTTATGTGGAGCGATCTCGACGGAACGACTGGTTCAACGAGGAGTGTAGGAGGGTGATGGACGAAGAGAATGCCGCGCGGGCGGCAGTAGTGCAGAGAGGCACCCGTCGAAATGTGGAAAATCACCGACAGCGGAAGAGGCAGCGAGTCCGACTTTTCCAGGAGAAAAAGCGCCGCCTGGAGGAGGAGGAGCTCGAGGAGCTGGAGCAGCTGCATCGTTCCCAAGAAACACGAAAGTTCTATCAGAAACTCAACGCATCCCGCAAAGGCTTCATGCCGCAAGCCGAAATGTGCCGGGATAAGGACGGGGGTATCCTGACGGACAATCGTGAGGTGATCAAAAGGTGGAAGCAGCACTTCGATGAACACCTGAACGGCGCACATGCAGGAGATCAAGACGGTGGGGGAAGGTACATCGCCGGCGTAGCCAACGACGAAGAGGAGCCACTCCCAACGATGAGTGAAGTTAAGGAAGCCATTCGCCAGCTGAATAGAAACAAGTCGGCTGGGAAGGATGGCATCACTGAACTCATCAAAATGGGCCCGGACAGGTTGGCCGATTGCCTACACCGGTTGATAATCCGGATCTGGGACATAGAACAGCTACCGGAGGAGTGGAAGGAGGGGGTAATATGCCCCATCTACAAGAAGGGCGACAAATTGGACTGTGAGAACTACCGAGCGATCACTGTCCTCAATGCCGCCTACAAAGTGTTGTCCCGAATCCTACTCCGCCACCTAACGCCACAAGCAAACAGATTCGTGGGAAGTCATCAGGCCGGCTTCATGGAGGGACGGTCTACGACGGACCAGATATTCACATTGCGGCAAATCCTCCAAAAATGCCGTGAACACCAAGTCCCTACGCATCATCTATTCATCGGCTTCAAAGCCGCATACGACACGATCGACCGTAACGAGCTATGGAAAATCATGGACGAGAACGGCTTTCCCGGGAAGCTGATCAGACTGATCAAGGCGACGATGGATGGAACGCAGTGCTGTGTGCGGATTTCGGGTGAATTGTCGAGTTCATTCGAATCGCGCAGGGGGCTTCGACAAGGTGATGGTCTATCCTGCATGATGTTCAACGTGGCGCTAGAAGGTGTTATTCGACGAGCGGTGGGCGAAATGCGGGGCACGATTTTCAACAGATCCAGCCAACTTATCTGCTTTGCCGATGACATTGATATAGTCGGCAGATCATCTGCGGCGGTGGAGGAGATCTACCGCAAACTGAAACGCGAAGCAGGAAGGATTGGGTTGATGATTAATACGTCCAAGACGAAGTACATGCTGGCCTGCGGATCCGAGACCGACCGAACCCGCTTGTCCAGTAATAACAAGGTCACGATCGACGGCGACGAGTTGGAGATAGTCGAAGACTTTGTCTATCTCGGCTCACTGGTGACCGCAGACAATGACACCAGCCGTGAGATCCGGAGGCGAATTATCAGCGGAAGTCGTGCCTACTATGGACTCCACAAGCAACTGCGGTCGAGAAGACTTAGCCCTCGCACGAAGTGTAACCTGTATATGACACTCATTAGACCGGTTGTTCTCTACGGGCACGAGACATGGATATTGCTCGAGGAGGACCTGCGTACACTCGGAGTATTCGAGCGACGAGTGTTAAGAACCATCTTTGGCGGCGTACAGGAGAACGGAGTGTGGAGGCGAAGGATGAACCACGAGCTCGCGCGCCTCTACGACGAACCCAGTATCCAGAAGGTGGTGAAGGCTGGCCGGATACGCTGGGCGGGACATGTTGCGAGAATGCCGGACGACTGTCCTGCAAAACAGGTGTTCGCTACGAATCCGGTAGGAACAAGACGAGCGGGGGCGCAACGAGCGAGGTGGTTAGACCAAGTGGAGCGTGATCTGGCGAACGTGGGGTGCCCGAGAAATTGGAGAACGGTTGCTATGAACCGAGTGAATTTTAGGAATTATGTTCGTCAAGTTATGTCGTAAGACGGAATACTATGTAAATAAAAATAAATAAAATGGCAAGTATTTCATCCGGAGACTGCATTTGGAATTCATGCTATGGTGCACTTCGAGGACTTATGACCTTGGACACCACTTGGACGTTGCTCTCTGCAAACCACTCCATGATTTCGTGGGATCCCATTTTTTCGATAAAAAATGAGGTAATAAAAGCGCTTATCGTCGTTAGGCTGACTAATAACAATCCAATCAGAGAGCAGTTTCGGAAAGGCAAGACTAAAACTCTTTGTAATTGATTTTCGATAGGATATTTTTCTTTCATATCAAACAAAACAGCACGGTTAAATTCATAAATAATTTGTTTGTTGTTGTTTTATTACACTTGTTGTCCGCAGATATCTTACACAAACTTTTCCCGATGCCGGGAAAAGATTTCACAAAATATCATTCAATAGGATCCGATATCAATTAGTTACATCACATTCGCTTGGTTCTTACTTTTTCCTTTTTCAGATTTAACTTGATTGCCTTAACCTCTAAAGTTTTCCTGTTATCAAGGAATGTTGAATTTATACAGTTTGAAAGTTTTGTTTGTTTTAAGAAACAGTTAAAACTGCATTGATTTTTTTTTTCCTAGAACTGTTCTGAAACACTAGGCGGAACAAATGAAATCCCGCGACAGGGAGCCAATCGCCTTGCTAGCCTACATGCATATACCAAATAATAATTATAATAATAATAGTAATAATGATAAAAGAAATACATAGTAAATCCACAGAAAAATCTCCAACAATTTGGAATACCACTACGGTTCTGTACCGAAATTCCGATTTTCCGAAAGAAAAGAGAACGAAACCACCACTTATTTGTTTGTTTTTGTTTTTTTTTTTCTAATTCTTATCCCATTTGAGTGATTGTGTTTTTTGTTTGTTTTTGATTTGCTTACTGCTAGGTGAATTAGTCCTACCTCTTCAACTGAAATTCATCGGACTGTCACGCTTCACTTCCGGGTTGCTTAGGTTCCTATACTTTTCCTCTTGTTTATTGTGTTCACTACTGGCGAATGACGTACATTGTTGCTGTTTCTCGTTTTCTTCCTCTTTCGTACAGAATTTGATACAAAAGCACAAGATTATTTTAGCTTAACTTTCTATCAAAGTATGATTTGATGTATTTTTAAAAGTTTTTATAATTTACACATTAGATTTGGATTTGATTGCTTGATTTTTTGAGGGAGTAGCTTAAATACTAAATCTAGAGCTGGTTTATTAAAGTTTGTGTTGCTTCGCTTGTTTGTTGATTTTCGTATAGTTGATTTCATGAAATTCGGGTTGCTGTTCAGTTAATAAGTACAGTTAAATTGATGGTTTTTTTCGGAAGCGGACTAAGTCCGCTAAGCTTGTGACTTATGTTTAGCGCTTAAATTCAGTGTTGTTTGAGTTCTGATCAATCTCACATTTGTAGGCGAAAATCTCTTCAAAGGAACTCGAGAGACACTCTCAAAAATAGCGAGCTTCTCTCGAGTTTCTTGAAGAGCTGATAAAAGTTCTGGGTTACAGCCTACTACTTTTAACAAAAGAGGTTTTGGAGCCTTTAAAAGTGATAAAAGTACCAAAACCAATAACTTTTTTGAAAATAAAATTTTTGAAAAAGGTTAATCAAAAGTCAAACAACTCTTCCGATTGCTGTCACTTTTCATTATATTCTAGTGTTTTCTGAAAGCAAATGATTGCAACATTCGCCTTAAGCTCGTTTAAAATTAGTCAACAGCCCTGATACTGATCTACGATCCTGCTATTGCACACTTCCGGTGTCGGGTGCAATCATTCTCAAACAAACGTCAGTTTGCATTACACAATTCTTCCGTAACTCAAACAAAAAGGCTTCTGTTTCCGTTTTCAGGTGTCACACCACAGTAGAAAACAAAACTAATACAAATGAAAATGAGTGACGGATGATTTATAAATATATTAATTACAATGAATGTCGGTCGTCGGTTGATCGTGCGCGAACTGCCTTATTTGTTGACAGTTGGTTTGTTTTTGTTGGTGCGTGTCTACATGCTAGAGTTGGTTCACGAGTTGATTCGACAGCCTCCATAGCCTACTAGGTCTAAGGAGGCTTTTCTCTCAGAGTTCGCGCGCGCTCGATTCTTTTTCTCGGAGTGACCATGAGTCCGGTTCTGGTTTATCATTGTTTGTTTGTTTTTCTTTAACGCGTATTAGTAGTTTTACATATAAAATAGTTTAAGCCTATATTAGGAGCACACTAAATTAAAATCACAATCAATTGTATAAAACGGTTTGTCGTCTGGCCTCCCTGCCAGTTCTTTGCTGTTGTTTGTGTTTTGGAGTTTTTAAGGGTGAGGTTCCGTCTTAAGGACGGTACTCTGTCCGGTAGGACTTGACGAAGCTGGTGGCGGAATGAGGGGCGGCCGTAGCTGGGACTGCAGCAACCGAGTGGCCATGTTCGTCCTGCTTCAGGCTGTCGTAGATCTGCTGGAAGCTGGGCATCTTCTCCTTGCCGATGGTCATCTCCTTGATATCGTCGTCCTTGGGCATAACTTTGAGGTGATGTTCATCGACCAGGGTTCCATCAGGTCGCATAACTACAACCATGGGTCCAGTCAAGTAGTTGCTCGCCTGCTCGTAAGGAGCCAGGGCGTCCAAATTGCTTGAGGCAGCTCCTTCGTAACTTCCATAGCCGGAATCGAATCGCACCGGAGCCCGGATCGATGGAGGCAGATAGTTCTGGCTGGGTTCAGCGAACTGTAGATCCTGAGCGGAAGCTGCGTTGCTGTAGTCGTAGTCCATGCCGTACTTGTCCAGACCGATGTCCTGTTTCCGGTTGTTGGACTGTTCCGGCAAGTCATCGAACAATGGGTTGTGCTGATACTGGGCACCACTGGCAATCTGGGCCGGAGCTTCCGTCGTCACCGGAATCTTCTTCTTGCCATTCTTGGTGTGACCGTCCATCATGGCGTCCCAAACTGCGGAAGAGAGGAAAATAACAGCAATTAATAATGGATAATACACGCGATTGGGAGTTTTGTATAAATGGGCATGAAGTCTTAGTCACTGGTCCTTCAGAGGAAAGAAAAATAAGAGTTATGTCAACACGACGGCAAGTCTGTATCGATGCAACGAATGGGCGATTTATCACGTGAATCTTGCGGAGCTTAATCATCTTCAGGGATGATCAATGATGAGAGTCGCGCAGTAAGTGAGGGTGGCTCAGCGACGCAACACTCTTCTTCAGAATAATCGCTGAACAAGCGCAGGAAAGTTCGAGGTTACTTCCTGCACTTTTACGCCTGAGAGTGTTTCCTGGTTGTGTTCGGTGAAGTGTGCTGTTTGTTGATGATCCTCAACACGATCATCATTCACACTCATCGAGAGCTGTGAGGTTAGGATAACAAATTATCAACAATGACCATGACGGATTGATTAAGCGTTGTCGCCTCTGGAAATTTCTGTCGAGACTCATAACTTTGTAAACCCAAAATCGATTAACCTATCGAGTACACACCACGTAGCGTAGTTAGTTATTTAGTAGGCAGTAAACAAGTCCGATCCAAACCGCCCATCGCCGACTCATCTCATGATTTACGACCCCTCCTGAAGCCGGATAAATGCTGCCATAGTCAATCGACATTGACCCGGGTCGAGAACATAAGCCACCGGGCACCTTTCAATTGAATCCATTCTCGTGGCAAACGAGGATCTTCCTTGAAATGGCGGGGTGTCAAGTGCTGCCGCCTTTTGCCGAACAACCACAACAAACCCGATCTCTATCAAAGCCGGATGACAGTCGTAACGTTTCAGAGTCTATTTTTTTGTTCATTTTCAGAGTGTCCCTATTCAACCCAATGAACATCATTCATTCAACTCAGGCCTCATACCGGTCGATTAAATGTGTCTTGTACCCCTCCTAAGTCTAAGCGAGTCACTAACTAAATAACTAAGTAGGTATTCCGCTCACGAAGATCCTAATTTTATACCGCTGAGTCGATCGGATGCTTGGGACGTCATCGCTAGACAACCTGTGATGACGATCAAGCAGTCAGTCAGGCACACTTCAAAAGTCAACTCAAGATTGATTTAAGCGCTTTGCATACCTCATCCTACTTGTTCTCTCACTCCTACATCACATTAACACACTTTACGTGTCGTGGAGGAGTTGTTTGTTCGTTTGTTTGTTTTTCGACTCTCGCTTGTTTGTTTGTTTACTTGTTTGGGGTTTTTTTTTCGAGCAACTGGCTCGAAAATAAAGTCTCGGTTCGAGTTAATAATGGGTTCTGGGAATTTTGCTTGGTGTCTTTTACTTTTGAGCGATTCGTGGAATCGTTCCTGTTTTTCAATATTTGTCTTTCGAGGACTGAATGTTTCAGCTACTTATACATTTGAAATTGATTTACCCATCCAACTAAAAAAGGAAAAAAAAAACAGTTTATACAGATTGTCTATTTTGATCCCTCTTCGTCACTTTTCACTCGTCACTTTCAATAATATCATGACATTTGTCTTGCTTTGTTTTTGAAACATTATCTGAAAAGCCGGTAAAATTTTTTAATCAGGCACCTTGTCTTATTTAACGGACCGAAACATTCCAACTCAGCAAAAGCTTTTCAAAATTGCGCTTCTCCAGCCTCTCCTTCTTATTTACCGGAGCTGTAACAACCTAGAAGAAAAACTCAGCGAAAGCTATTCAAATCGAGGCTTTCCTAGCCACTCTGTTTGCCTTACCGGAGCCAGCAAAATCTCCGAAAAAAACCCCCAATATCAATTTTCAAAAGAAACGGTTCTTCAGCCACTTCGTCTTATTTACCGGAGTCGCATTTTTGTCAATCATAAAGTCAGATATTTTCTTCAAATTTTTTTAACATTCCTCCTGACTCTTCTAACTTACGTTTATAGGCACATATGTATTTCTGAGTTTTGTGTTCGAAAATTCTACAAAGCTTCAACGAAAATGCCTGTTTAAATTGCCTGTTTTGCATGCTGTCAGTTTTTGTACATATCATTTCAGCAGAATTGAACAAGCTGATTCCGATCAAATTGCGCTCAAGAGGTGAAAAATGTTTTCCTCCGTGGAGCTCCTTGAAAGTGTAAAACGATTTTTGAAAACTCAAATACATATATACATACTCGTTTAACCGATCAAAAATTTATCATATATGTGTGTGTACTTTTGTGTATTTGTGTGTACTTTCAGTACTTATTCATTTGATTTTGGCAAACCTAAAAGAGCTGATTTTTATCCACTCAAAGCTCCAATGGTGTAGAATACTGTCCTCCAAAAAGCTACATAAAAGTATTAAAAAAAATCAAAAGCAGAAAATGATAAAAGTAATTGAAAATTTGAACATTGTGTGTACTTTTGTGTGCTGTCAGTATTTTATTCTCAAATGGTTAACTGGTAAATGGTCTCAGTTTATTCTCAAATGGTTAACAATATTTTCCTCCGAAAAGCTACACAAAATTAATGACAATTTTTGAAAGCTGAAAAAGCTAAATGCTAAACACTAACCTTTAATTCACACGCATATGTGTGCTGCCAGTTTATGTCTAGATGACTTTAGAAGAACTGGGCGAGCTGATTTTAACCAAATTTAGGCTAGATTTGTGCAATTATGTATGCTGTCAGTTTTTGTTCATCTAATTTGAGCGAAATCGATCTATCGGATTTTTATTCGATTAGGCTCAAATAATAGAAAATATTTTTACTAAAAATCTACGAAAACTGTTAAACAAAAGTGTTGATTTGAAGAAAAGTAAAGGCAAAGCTCTTTTTTTTTGCGTAAGCAAGCAAAAGAGTTTATGAAAAAATCTAAGTATTTGTGTATTTGTATGTTTCATGGTATGTTCAGATAATATCTATCAAAACATGGTTCAAGTATGGAACATATTCCCCCAATTAGCTTCCAAGAAGTGTAGAAAAATGTTGAATATTTACTGTAGAGATGAGATGAAGGATATGCAGAAAATTAATAAAATAAAATAAAATAATAGTTGTTTTTGGCAACACTGACGATTGAAAAACTAAAATGAATTTCTTTGGCAACGTTTGGTATTTTGGCAACACTAGGCAAAACATATACAACATTGATCTATTCTTGTTAGCAACAGTTGTGTTTGAGTGAATCTCTGGATTGAAATTTGTAAGAATCGTTAAATCACGACGATGGTGTAGTTAAATAGTAGAATAAGCACAGAGAGCGCGGATTGTTAAGGCAGCCGATACGAAAGTTTGTTTCAGTTTCGGCTTCCGGTAGAAAGACGGATTGACTCAGGGAGCGCAAAATTTAAAGGCTGCCGCTACGAAAAAATTGTTTCTGTTTCGGCCTCTGGTAGGAAAACGGCCGCATGGATGGATTCATAAGGCCGCTGCTAAAATTGTTTGTTTCCGATTAGGTAGAAAGACGGATTGGCTCAGGGAGCGCAAATTTTAAAGGCTGCTGCTACGAAAAATTTGATTCCGAATTGGCCTCCGAGAGAAAGACGAATTGGCTCAAAAAGCGCAGATTTTAAGGCTGCTGCTACGAAAAATTTGTTCCTGATTTGACCCCGGTGAAAAAAAATACAGAAAAGCTTGGGAAGCACAGATTTTTAAGGCTGCTGCTACTGTTTGTTAGTTTCTGATTCAGCCTCTGGTGGAAAATGGATTGGCAAAAGTATAACAGATCGTTAAGACTGCTGCTAAATTTGTTTGTTTTCGATTAGGTAGAAAAACGGATTGGCTCAGAAAAACTCAAATTTTAAAGGCTGCTACTAAGAAAAAATTGTTTCTAATTTGGCTTCCGATGGAAAACGGATTGACTCAGGGAGCACAAATTTTAACGGCTGCTGCTACGATAAATTTGTTTCTGATTCGACCCCAGTGAAAAAAAAACAGAAGCTCGGGAAGCACAGATTTTAAAGGCTGCTCTACTGTTTGTTAGTTTCTGGTTCGACTTTCGGTGGAAAGACGGATTGGCACAAGTAGCACAGATCGTTAAGGCTGCTACTAAAATGTTTGTTTCTGATTAGGTAAAAAGACGGACAGAGAGCGCAAATTTTAAAGGCTGTTACTACGAAAAAAAAACTCTGATTCGGCTTCCGATGGAAAGACGAATTGGCTCAAGGCGCGCGGATTGTCGAGGCTACCGCTACGAAAGTTTGTTTCTGTTCCGGCCTCCGGTAGAAAGACGGATTGGCTCAGAGGGCGCAGATTTTAAAGGCTGCTGCTACGAAAAATTTGTTTCTGATTCGGCCCCGACGAAATAAAAACAGATCAGAAAAACGGATTGGCACAGGTAGCATAAATTCATAAGACCGCTGCTAAAATTGTTTGTTTTTGATTAGGTAGAAAGACGGATTGGCTCAGGGTGCGCAAATTTTAAAGGCTGCTGCGTCGATAAATTTGTTTATGGTTAAGACTCCGACGGAAAGACGGATTGGCTCAGAGAGCGCATATTTTAAAGGCTGCTGCTACGGAAAATTTGTTTCTAATTCGGCCTCCGATAGAAAGACGGATTGGCCCAAGGAGCGCAGATTTTTAAGGCTGCTGCCACGAATTTTTTTTTTTCTGATTCGGCCTCCGGTAGAAAGACAGATTGGCTCAGGGAGCGCTAATTTTAAAGGTTGTTGCTACTGTGTGTTAGTTTCTGATTTGGTCTCCGGTGGAAAGACGGATTGGCACAAGTAGCACGGATCGTTAAGGCTGCTGCTAAAATTGTTTGCTTCTGATTAGGTAGAAAGACGGATTGGCTCAGGGAGCGCAGATTGTCAAGGCTGCCGCTACGAAAGTTTGTTTCTGATAAGGCCTCCAGAAGAAAGACGTATTGGCACATGGGGCGCAAATTTGTAAGGCTACTGCTACGAAAAACTTTTTTCTGATCTGACCCCCGGTAGAAAAGACGGATTCGCACGGGAAGCGCAGATTTTTAAGGCTGCTGCTGATGATGTGTGTGCAACAAAAAAAGCAGGGTTTGGGAAAAGATTGGGGGAATGTCTTTTGGCATTGAAAAACAATAAATTCAATTGACATCACTGCTGGGTCCCTAGCGAGGTATTGCATGACTACTTTTCATGCAATACTTAGCGAGGCACCAGCAGTGATGCCAATTGAATTTATTGTTTTTCAATGCCAATTGAATTTATTATTTTTCAATGCCAAAAGACATAACCTTTTAAAACAGCTAATAACTTTTTTGCCTAATGAGATACGAAGTTACGATCTTGAACAAAGTTGTTCAGCGGAAAATTTCCTTCAAAGAATTTATAAATTTGCACAAAAAACAAAGGCAAGCTGGGTTCCACAGAAGAAACAAAAATGATGTTAATTTTTCAGTACAAAATATTCAATTTTCCTATACAAACCTAAAAGTTCAAATTTACTCATGCTAACGTTACTTAAAATTTCTATGAAAAATTATGGATGAGTTTCGAACCAAAACGAAGCTTTCAAGACCCCAGGGTTTGAGAAATTCTTAGATGACCCAAAATCGACTCAGTCTAATATGACAATCTTTTATAATTTTAGCAGCAAAACACTGTGGATTTTATTTGTCAAATCATTAAAAGGATTAAAAATTTAAAAAAAAAATCATACTTTAAAGAAATATTACAAGCCATCCTAAATTAAACGCATCGTTTTGAAAGATGTTCAAAAATAATAATGTATAAGTAGTACCTACATCAATATTCAGCGTTCAGCTAAAGTGATTCCAAATAAAACTTGGTCAAATTCCATCTAACTGATGTCAAAAAAAAGTGCATAAATGCAAGTTCACTCCATGCCCTAATAACTCCCCTTTTATCAACCATCAGATCAGCTGATGCTGTCTTCAAAACTCAAAGCTGATGAGTTTTTAATTACGATTGCTGTCTTAAAACATTTTCGAATTGTCAAATCACCAAACACCATTTGACTAGTTGCTTAATCTCCTTTGACTTTTGTTCATAGAAAAAACAGCAGCAACGCAGCTTGAGATTTGTTCATTGATCCTCATAAAGTGGAATAGAAGTAGCGACGTTAAAAAAACAGAGCTCAAAAAATAAAATTCCAACGACCGGGTTTGACGTATGCAGATCAACAAACAGATGTCCAATCGCTAACGATGCAATACTAATTGACGATTTTGATCGCCTTTTTCGTCGTTACTTCAAAGCTTTTCGTCTTACCTTCTTTTGAATAAGGCTTCGAGAAAGGAAAACGTTAAAATTTTTGGTAAAACGCTCAGTGGAAACAAAATAGTTTTTTTTAACATGAATCTGGCTCGAAGGACCAATTGGTGTTGTGAGTTTGGTTTGGAAGCGATTTTCCTGACTTTCTATTTGCAGCTCCACGGTAAGTAGAAACAAACCAGATTCTTCAACAAGAATCCGGTTCGAAGGACCAATCAGTGCCAGTTTTCACTGTTGAGTGATCGATCACACTCAACAGCTCAATAACGTTTCTGATTCTCAAAATCAATCATAATTAACATCTATCAGAGAACATTCGAAGGTCGCTCGTCTTTTTTCCGCAAAGAGATAAAAGAGCTATCATCATTTCCTTCTATAATATGCGGAAAGACAAATTTTCTACCCAAATAATAAACTTCCTACTGCTTAATCTAAACACGAGAATCATTCATCAACCCTTGCGGTAGCCAACTGATAGCACCCTGTGAGTTTTGGTTTTATTTTGTTCATAACAAAAACAGCTCCATCAATTCCGAAACCCGTCAATTAATCGTCCGCCTTCCCACCGCCCCGAAAACGAGGAAGCCTTTTCGGTTCTTTCTCCAAATCCCATTCATCACCACCTCACACCATCTATGTCGGTACTAGCTAGCTAGCTAGCTTAACTTGTCCGAATCGGCAAGATGTCCGTCCGTGTTAATTTTATTTCAAAGTTTCGGTCTGGGTGGCGAAAACTTCCTCATCCATCACCGCTTCATTCATCGCTCAAATGCACACGAAACACCAATAGTGTGGCGCTAATTCACAAAAAGCACGTGTTGATTGACTAATGTTGCGCGAAATCGCGCGCTCGTGCGCGCTTCGATTCGAGCTTTAAGTAAAAACTAGTGAAGCAAAAAAATTCTCACTAGAAACGAAAAAAATCTTACAAAGCTAATGAACAATTAGGTTCTTTGTTTTTCGGAGGATTTTTTTCTTTTAAAAAAAATTCAGCGAAGAAGGAAGTTTTTATGCTTTGAAAAAAAAAAGATACTCACTTATATCATGTGCCCCGCGCTGGTAGGGATCCATCGAGTCCAGATGGGACTCGTTCATGTCCTGCAGCTTGTTGATGCCGTACATCAGCAGATTCCGTTTGCACATATTCGTTGGCATGTCCTGCGTTCCCTTGCAGTAGCTCGAGACCTGCTTGGCGAACATCGAGTACAGGTGCGACATCTGCAAGTGAGAAAAGGGGAAACAAAAACAATCAGTCAAAACCGTCAACAAAGTGGGGGAGGTGAGGTTGTTTGTTTGTTTATTTTTTAACTCTTTTTTTTTCTTGTGTTTGAGCTTTCAACTGTTTCGGTTACGACGTCCTACTGAATGTTGCTAAATTTCTTATGAAATAGGTAACCCAAACCAGATAGGGAAAGTGTGACCTTGGCTGTGTTGTTTTGCATGTTTGCCGGCTTTGATTTTTTTATTGAATCTAGCTAGCCAACCCAAGACGAGGGACTTGTGCGTGACTTGAATGCGCTTTTGGTGACGAACCTCTCCTCGGAATGGGTTGGTTTTCTTGCACAATTGAAAGTGTTTGCATTTGACTGGTGGTTACACAATTGTCGAAAGTTTCGGTAACATTTTCGATGGGAGCGAGACAACACGGTGTTTGAGCAGTTTATTGAAACATTTATGATGAATGATGAAAACTGAATTGGAACTCAAATACAAAAAATTGAATCTCTAGAGATCTTTATTTTGAAAAGATTTATTCTGTCGTTCACATGGTAGTTCATTCGCCTTTTTTCAATTTGAACCATCAACGATCAAAACTTTTTCACTGGACAAGTAGTTTATGAACACGCGCTTAGAGTTATAGATTCCCATGATAAAAAAAAATGCTTACTGGCGGTGATGTTGGCTCAATACAAACTTGAAGGTGCTTGAATAGTGATGTAGAGGTTATGGGAAAGAAGTCCAAGGTGCAGGTTTTGACCCTGATCTACATTTTTCAATATCAATCATCAAGCTCTTCTATTCGTCAATACAAATTAGAAACAAACATCGATGTTCATTGAACATGAATCCGGCTCGAAGGACCAACTTTTAAATAGTTCTGGTAATCAAGCATCTAAACTAAGCATGCCAGATTTTTTTCCGTACGTATCCGGGCCAGATAATTCGAGCTTCTTTTTTCAAAAAACCTGGAAAATTCTGGACATTTCATTTCAAAATTTTTGAATAAAATCCGGCAGTATCCGGGCAAATTTGACCAAAACCCAGGACTAACTCTTCAAAAATTTTGTCATTTTTGTCATTTTTGTTATTTTTGTCATTTTTGTCATTTTTGTCGTTTTTGTCATTTTTATCATTTTTGTCATTTTTGTCATTTTTGTCATTTTTGTCATTTTTGTCATTTTTGTCATTTTTGTCATTTTTGTCATTTTTGTCATTTTTGTCATTTTTGTCATTTTTGTCATTTTTGTCATTTTTGTCATTTTTGTCATTTTTGTCATTTTTGTCATTTTTGTCATTTTTGTCATTTTTGTCATTTTTGTCATTTTTGTCATTTTTGTCATTTTTGTCATTTTTGTCATTTTTGTCATTTTTGTCATTTTTGTCATTTTTGTCATTTTTGTCATTTTTGTCATTTTTGTCATTTTTGTCATTTTTGTCATTTTTGTCATTTTTGTCATTTTTGTCATTTTTGTCATTTTTGTCATTTTTGTCATTTTTGTCATTTTTGTCATTTTTGTCATTTTTGTCATTTTTGTCATTTTTGTCATTTTTGTCATTTTTGTCATTTTTGTCATTTTTGTCATTTTTGTCATTTTTGTCATTTTTGTCATTTTTGTCATTTTTGTCATTTTTGTCATTTTTGTCATTTTTGTCATTTTTGTCATTTTTGTCATTTTTGTCATTTTTGTCATCTCTGTCATTTTTGTCATTTTTGTCATTTTTGTCATTTTTGTCATTTTTGTCATTTTTGTCATTTTTGTCATTTTTGTCATTTTTGTTATTTTTTTTTTTTTTTGTCATTTTTGTCATTTTTGTCATCTCTGTCATTTTTGTCATTTTTGTCATTTTTGTCATTTTTGTCATTTTTGTCATTTTTGTCATTTTTGAAAAAAATGAAAAAAATTTTGATATAAAAAATTTCATAAGAATTTTTCAGCATTTTTGTCATTTTTGTCATATTTGTCATATTTGTCATTTTTGTCATTTTTGTCATTTTTGTCATTTTTGTCATTTTTGTCATTTTTGTCATTTTTGTCATTTTTGTCATTTTTGTCATTTTTGTCATTTTTGTCATTTTTGTCATTTTTGTCATTTTTGTCATTTTTGTCATTTTTGTCATTTTTGTCATTTTTGTCATTTTTGTCATTTTTGTCATTTTTGTCATTTTTGTCATTTTTGTCATTTTTGTCATTTTTGTCATTTTTGTCATTTTTGTCATTTTTGTCATTTTTGTCATTTTTGTCATTTTTGTCATTTTTGTCATTTTTGTCATTTTTGTCATTTTTGTCATTTTTGTCATTTTTGTCATTTTTGTCATTTTTGTCATTTTTGTCATTTTTGTCATTTTTGTCATTTTTGTCATTTTTGTCATTTTTGTCATTTTTGTCATTTTTGTCATTTTTGTCATTTTTGTCATTTTTGTCATTTTTGTCATTTTTGTCATTTTTGTCATTTTTGTCATTTTTGTCATTTTTGTCATTTTTGTCATTTTTGTCATTTTTGTCATTTTTGTCATTTTTGTCATTTTTGTCATTTTTGTCATTTTTGTCATTTTTGTCATTTTTGTCATTTTTGTCATTTTTGTCATTTTTGTCATTTTTGTCATTTTTGTCATTTTTGTCAATTTTGTCATTTTTGTCAATTTTGTCATTTTTATCATTTTTGTCATTTTTGTCATTTTTGTCATTTTTGTCATTTTTGTCATTTTTGTCATTTTTGTCATTTTTGTCATTTTTGTCATTTTTGTCATTTTTGTCATTTTTGTCATTTTTGTCATTTTTGTCATTTTTGTCATTTTTGTCATTTTTGTCATTTTTGTCATTTTTGTCATTTTTGTCATTTGTGTCATTTGTGTCATTTGTGTCATTTTCGTCATTTTTGTCATTTTTGTCATTTTTGTCATTTTTGTCATTTTTGTCATTTTTGTCATTTTTGTCATTTTTGTCATTTTTGTCATTTTTGTCATTTTTGTCATTTTTGTCATTTTTGTCATTTTTGTCATTTTTGTCATTTTTGTCATTTTTGTCATTTTTGTCATTTTTGTCATTTTTGTCATTTTTGTCATTTTTGTCATTTTTGTCATTTTTGTCATTTTTGTCATTTTTGTCATTTTTGTCATTTTTGTCATTTTTGTCATTTTTGTCATTTTTGTCATTTTTGTCATTTTTGTCATTTTTGTCATTTTTGTCATTTTTGTCATTTTTGTCATTTTTGTCATTTTTGTCATTTTTGTCATTTTTGTCATTTTTGTCATTTTTATCATTTTTGTCATTTTTGTCATTTTTGTCATTTTTGTCATTTTTGTCATTTTTGTCATTTTTGTCATTTTTGTCATTTTTGTCATTTTTGTCATTTTTGTCATTTTTGTCATTTTTGTCATTTTTGTCATTTTTGTCATTTTTGTCATTTTTGTCATTTTTGTCATTTTTGTCATTTTTGTCATTTTTGTCATTTTTGTCATTTTTGTCATTTTTGTCATTTTTGTCATTTTTGTCATTTTTGTCATTTTTGTCATTTTTGTCATTTTTGTCATTTTTGTCATTTTTGTCATTTTTGTCATTTTTGTCATTTTTGTCATTTTTGTCATTTTTGTCATTTTTGTCATTTTTGTCATTTTTGTCATTTTTGTCATTTTTGTCATTTTTGTCATTTTTGTCATTTTTGTCATTTTTGTCATTTTTGTCATTTTTGTCATTTTTGTCATTTTTGTCATTTTTGTCATTTTTGTCATTTTTGTCATTTTTGTCATTTTTGTCATTTTTGTCATTTTTGTCATTTTTGTCATTTTTGTCATTTTTGTCATTTTTGTCATTTTTGTCATTTTTGTCATTTTTGTCATTTTTGTCATTTTTGTCATTTTTGTCATTTTTGTCATTTTTGTCATTTTTGTCATTTTTGTCATTTTTGTCATTTTTGTCATTTTTGTCATTTTTGTCATTTTTGTCATTTTTGTCATTTTTGTCATTTTTGTCATTTTTGTCATTTTTGTCATTTTTGTCATTTTTGTCATTTTTGTCATTTTTGTCATTTTTGTCATTTTTGTCATTTTTGTCATTTTTGTCATTTTTGTCATTTTTGTCATTTTTGTCATTTTTGTCATTTTTGTCATTTTTGTCATTTTAGTCGTTTTTTTTTCATTTTTGGCATTTTTATAATATATTTAATTTTCGTAAATACAAGGCCAATTTTGTCAAAACCCAGCAATTACTCAACAATAATCAAGAAAAAAAAATGAAAAAAGCTTTCATCAAAATTCATCGACAGATTTTTAATCGTATTTTGAGCTTCCAAAAAACCTTTGATGGTTATTTTTTATAAAACTTGCTTAAAAAATTTCGCTTTGGGGGCATAAATTTAAAAAAAAAATCACAACCTATTTTGTTTTTTTTTTTGTTTGAAAGTGAAAAAAATCGAGCTTTGTTTCAATGAAATCCAGGCAACCGGACCAAATCGGACTGTTCCCAAAATTTGTATGAAATATCCGGGCAATCCCTGATATACCGGCCCTACCTTAGACGAGTCAACAATTTTAAACAATATTCTCAAACAATATCTAATTTATATGTTCGCCTTTCTGAAAATAATGCAATTCGTTTTGGTGAATCCGGTTCGAAGGACCAATTTTCAAACTGATTGATCTCTGCAAGACTCTTAACTAAAGAGGACATGATAACAATTCTGCCATATTATCTTTTTCGTATCAATTCAATTGGTTTGTTATATATGTAGCTCAGTAGGCTAGTCAGATGCCTTCCTAGCCGATGTTCACGAGTTCGAGCCCAAGAATTAACCTCAAACATCGGTTGTACCGGATAAGTTTTTCAATAACTATCTGCCAACTGCAACGATGGTATGAAGCCGAGAATGCCATAAAGATGGACAACTATAGTCTAGACAAAAAAAAATTAACAATTCACCAGTTTTTTTTTTTCAGATTGACCAAATATCTCAGCAATGGACAATGCGAAGTAAAATTCTGCCCAAAAAAAAAAAAGAACACCTTAGACTAGTCAACATTTTGAACGAACATTTTCAGAAAATATCTAACTTACCTGTTTCCCTTTCCAAAAGTTAAGAAATTTGTTTCGGTGAATCCGGTTCGAAGGACCAATTCTCAAACTGATTGAACGCTACAAAACTCTCAAGGTAAGACAAACAATGTTATCACATTTGTATTTTAAAATCCTGAACTGAAGAATTTTAATTATTAAATATGTCTGAGGACAGGATAACAATTTTGTAAAATTTGGGCTAAATTATTTTCTTCGTAATAATTCAATTGGCTAGTGATATTTGAAGCCCAGTTGGCAAATCAGTTGCCTCTTGAGCCGATATCCGCGAGTTCAAGCCTAAGAATAAAAATGAAACACAGTTGTACCGGATAAGTTTAGGCCCCACATTATAATATTACACGAATTCCTTTGAATACAAAAAAGCACCTTAATAAATAAAATTACAATTTCTACCCTTTTAAAAAGTTTTTTTTTCTAAATTTAGGTTTTTGTACAAAATGATCAAGCTCGAAGGACAAAACTTGACTTCTTTAGCTGGACAAAATATTGAATTTCCGCCGCCGACCGTGGCCTAGAGGATAGCGTTCAAGTCTTCTAAGGCAAAGGTCGTGAGATCGAGTCTCGGTCACGGCATACATAGTACTCTTTCTGTGGGTTGGTGGTGTAAGTAAGATGCTAGCCATTATATCCTTGAAAGATGTACGCTTTAGTCTTAAGTAGAATTCAGATCTCTTCATAGAAACATGAAAGTCTCACTGAGATCCTATATGTGTGTATTCGTTTTCTAAAAACAAAAACTGATCGATATAAAAGATAAATTTGAGTGATAAAGTTTCATTTATACTGATAGTTCAATCAAATCGGAGCAATTCCGAGCATGAATCCGGCTCGAAGGACCAATTTCATGAAACTAAATTTTCACGTATGAAAAACTTCTTCACAAAACTTCTAAACTTAGAATCTCTATTTTCAATTTCAGATACTAAAATTAAAACTACCCCTTAGAGAGAACTAGTAAAACGCGTGTCAATCTATCATCAATCGATAGAAAAAGCCTTCCTGCTTTACAATTCGAGACTGATCGAAAACGCGTTTTCCAAGAATCTGAATACCAGTTCTCTACCTTCAGAGGGGGCTGACTGCTACCAAGAGGAAGTCAAGAATCAGGCTCCCGGAGCGGGGGGGGGGGGGGGATCATCCCTCATCAAGAGCGCTTGTGCTCGCGCTCGCCTTGCGTAAGAGGGCGGACCCGTTTCGAAACAGGAAGATTCACCCGCGCCGCGCGTTTGAGTCGAATGTGTAGAAAAGACGCGGCTGTTTTTTTGCTTCTTCTTCGTTTCAGGGTCATCAAGCGCCCAGTCTGCTGCGCGAGACAGCTCAACAGCGCTAAGCTTTAGTATAGTAATTTCATATTCAGCGCCAGTCTGTCGTCCCGGAACGAATCCCAAAATATGTGAGCTTGGACAAATGGAAGAAAAAAAAGGCAAAAATAAGCCGACCAAGCCAAGAGACGGATTCGAGAAGCGAGAAATGAGGAGGATGACAGAAATGCTACTAATGAGAAATTTTTGCAAAGCGAGGCAAGGGGTCTTGTGGTGAGCCGTTTTTGGTTTTATCATCTTTCCGGGAGATTTAGTTTTATGAGCTGTCACGAAGATTGGGCTGGAATGGGTTCAAATTAACATCCGTTTGGGGATTTTGGGCTGAGCGCTTTGAAGCCAGGGGGCCGGATTGGGATAGGTGAGTTCCGAGGAATTTCGAGGCAAGGTCATTCAAGGTTATCGAGCTTCGCGCATCTCGCCAGGGAAGCGTCTGCTGATTTCTCCAGGGCGATGGTTTCGTAAAGGCTAATGCATAAAGATGAACTTGCGGCGTCCCTCGGCCATATTTCAGGGAGATGACACGAGAGATTGCCGGCAATGGCACGACTCAACGATTGAAATTGCTTCGATCAGCGAGGTTCATGTTACCTAGAACAAGCAACTACAAACAGGTTGGACAGCCCTCAGTTGACCTCTTCCCGGGATCGAAAGCGATCATCACCCTGGCTGTAGAAGTCTATCTCGATAATGTAGAGAGAAAAAACTAAAGCTGCCGATCCCGGCTGGCTTCAGCCTGTTGTACATAGACAGGCGCGACTCTGCCGAGAAAGATCACTGGAGGCCGATGTGATGGGCGCAGCACACAAGCCAGGGAGGGAACTGATCATGTACACTTCCTCGTTTGGCTCGTTTTTGCGGCTCGATCAGGCTCTCTCGTCTCGGGGGAAAATCGTGATCATTTAAAACGAACATTCAATTCTATTGTGCTAATGACGGTTGTTGACGGGGCTCACGCGAACAGGAATTTGAGGAACTCCCACTCGACGATCAATTTTCAACCGATCGAAGCCGATAGAGGCCATCCACTTAGGGAGTACCGTTTGACCCGAGATCACTTCGACGAACACCTTGGGCTGAGCAATTTCGAGATCGTGACGTTATTCAATTGACCCCTTGAACCATAGGGGGTTCTTCTCGCATTGCTGCATTGCTCATCTTCAATTGGCGACCGTGACTTTCAACTACCGAGAGCGTTTATTATACAGGGAATCATAAAAAGAGTTGTAAATTTGTGCTCTTTTATCAGTTCAACAGCCGGCTCGCTGCAGGTGATCACCCATATGTCGCCATTAAGCTCCCCATAAATCAAACTCTAGCGCCATTTCCGGTTTCTTCGCTAGATACTGGTTGAGCAAAAGGGGTAAACCCAAACTGCTCATTAGATGCGTTGGAAAGATGATCCTCATTGACCAATAATAGCCCCGGAACTGTTTTAGAAACAAAGAAACATCATCTTCGCGTTTCGTTTCGTTTTGTTTTCTTTTGTTTTTTTTTTTTCGTTGGTATGTATTTAAACTACCCAAAGAAGAAAAGTGAAATCCGCGGGAACCTTCAAATCCATACTTATGTATTTGAGTGGGGGCACAGCAATGGATCATCATTTTCGACAACCGCCTGAAGAAAGGTAAATACGTTTGGGGGTAATTGGCCAATCGTGCGAATGGTGGCTCAAAAATTGCTTTTGAAAAACAAAAGCAACTAAATTCACCAAAAAGTGTAAACATTATAAAGTCATACTGAAGTCGGAGTTTTTTTCTTAAAGTCAGTGTTTAAAATAGGTAAGTAAGCTCAAATTCGTTTCTGAACCATTTCAATACTTTTCCAACTTGATTACTTGAAAAAAAATCTAACCCCTCAAAACGAAATCTCGCATGCAGCTGTTGTTGTTGCTGTTGCGCGTGCAAATTTTGTGCTATTGAAGTGCTTTTTCTCGCGGCTTCTAATCAAGAGCAAACTCGGGCTGAATCTTACGCCGTAGTTGTTCGCACCTGAGCCCGGGTACATATTTTGGCACTTTGCAGCAGCTCAAATAATTAAATAAATATAACAGAAAAGATGGACTTTGAGTGCCCGTAGCTTGGAGCATCATCTGTTCTTGCAGTTGACCTTGGCTCTGGCATTGCTAATGCACGAGAGTAGCCGCTCGAGCAATATTTTTTCCACAAGTTTTTCTCACACTTGGTTATGGTTTTTTTTTTTATTTCGAATTCGGTTTGTTGCGTTTTAAGATGTTTTCTTTCAATTCAAGGAAATGACGAAAGTAAAAAAAATAAATAAAAATTCCAATTGTATTTCTAGAAACAATTTTTCGATTACATTACTGTTAAAAAATATAGAAATCCATCATTTTCCTTCTAGATTGCATAAGTCGAATACGCAGAAGTGGTCCTTCGAACCAGATTCATAAAAAACCCAATTCTCGCATTAGCTTTCATTACGTCGTATGAAACAAAATGTAAACAAAGAGTTATATCACGAAAAAATATAAAAAATGACATTTACTAGTCACAACTCTTTCCATTTAGAATATTTGTAGCCTGGACAACATATTCTATATGGGAAATCAAAATTTTAAAAATTTTAAAGTTGTTTTGGTAATTTTTGCAGCAGTTTTCTGTGAATTTTTAAATTGTTTCATACGACGTAACGAGAGCTCACACAAGAATTACATTTTCTTTTAATTCCCGGTTTTAACCCTTATTTTTTTTTTTGTTGATAAAAATCATTTCAAACAGCTTGCCATGATGAAAACATCAAGAAAAAATACATCCAAACACTGTTTATTACTTTATGAAACGAAGTGTCGACACGGAGAATTTTTAACTTACTATACTTAAACCTTCGAATTTGTTGAAGAGAAATCTTTAATGTTCAACTCACAATTGATCGAAAATTAAATAAGAACGAATAATATAATCGATGAAATACTTATTTAAAACAATCAGCACTATTGGAAGATGTTCAATCAGTATGAAAATTTGTTACGATTGTCAGTCTATTTCGATGTTGTCAGTCCTAAGAGTGTTTGTTGTAATGAAATAAAATGTAAAAATTGATTTTAATCGAAGAAAACTTAAGAAAATTTCTTTTTATATACGCTGCTTTAAATTGGTCCTTCGAACCGGATTCTTCCTCAAGGTTTATCCAACTAGAAAAGTATAACTCAAGAGCAGAAAAAGTGGCCCCTCGATAAGGATTCTCGAAAATCAAATGTTCATTTATTTTGACAACAACCCGGAAAAACTCTCTCACGGTCGTTTCGATCGGCAAATTCTATCGGATGATAACGATTTTGGGATTCCCTGGTCTTGAGAGTGTTTGTTCAAATGAAAAAAAAATGTTAAGTTTGATTCTAATCGAAGAAAACTACAGAAAAGTTCTTTTTGAATACGCTGCTTTAAATTGGTCCTTCGAACCGGATTCACACTCAAGGTTTATCCAACTAGAGAAGTTTCACTCAAGAGCAGAAAAAGTTGCCCCTCGATATAGATTCTCGAAAACCAAATGTTCATTTATTTTGACAACGATCCAGAAAAACTATCTCACGGTTGTTTTGATCGGCAAATTTCTATCGGAGGATAACGATTTTGGGATTCCCTGGCCCTGAGAGTGTTTGTTCAAATGAAATAAAATGTTAAGTTTGATTCTAACCGAAAAAACTAACGAAAAGTTTATTTTAAATACGCTGCTTTAAATTGGTCCTTCGAACCGGATTCTTCCTCAAGGTTTATCCAGCTAGAGAAGTTTCACTCAAGAGCTGAAAAAGTGGGCCCTCGATATGGATTCTCGAAAATCAAATGTTCATTTATTTTGACAACAACCCAAAAAACTCTCTCACGGTCGTTTTGATCGGCAAATTCCATCGGAGGATAACGATTTTGGGATCCTGGTCCTGGGAGTGTTTGATCAAATGGAATAAAATGTTTGATTCTAATAAAAAAAACTGACGAAAAGTTTATTTTGAATACGCTGCTTTAAATTGGTCCTTCGAACCGGATTCACGCTCAAGATTTATCTAACTAGAGAAGTTTCACTCAGGAGCAGAAAAAGTTGCCCCTCGATATGGATTCTCGAAAATCAAATGTTCATTTATTTTGACAACAATCCAGAAAAAAGTTTCTGAAAATAATTTCTTCGAACTGGATCTCTTAAGCATGATATATACTTCAGTAAAAGTAGATATATTCTTTATAAGAAAAAGTTTAAATTTTCGCGATGTTTGATTATAAAAAATGGTTTGAAAAAATTCAGTAAACAATCTCGTTTTCTAGAATTAGATACATCTACTATAAGTTTGTCAGATTGCCCAAATTTATACGGTCTGGCCCGGTTGCCCGGATATTTCATAGAAAAAAGGCCAGATTTTGCTCGGATTTATTCACTTTATTTACCAAATCGAACAGAAAAAAACAAATTGTGTTTTTATTTTTTTCATATATGTGAAAGGTTTTTTGGAAGTCTAAATTATAATTCTGCAGAATGATGAGTTCTGATTAAAAAAAATATTGTTTTCAAGTTTTTTTTCTTGATTTTTGTTAAGGGGATCCAAAAATCGTTATCCTCCGATAGAATTTTTCCGATCAAAACACCATCGAGAGAGATTTTCGTCCGCTAGAACACTACACTAGCAATTTCAATTTTACTCTCGATAAATCGATTTATCGTCTCTTTTAGCGTTAAGGATAAGTTCTCGCTCCCGGACGAGAGACAATTTCTCACTATTTGGCAAGAAGCCACGGTTGCCACACGTACATATTTATCTAGAAAAGTACAGAGTTTTGGACTCATTTTTGGTGTAGCTTCTGTAAGTGCAGATGACAAATTTTTAAATTTGGTACAGATGTGTACAGATTTTTGGCATTTGGTGTAATGTATAGCAGTGCGGCTTTAAATATAATGGCGCCAGCACTAAGTTTTACTTCGGAAGTCCGGACTTCCGACTTCCGAAAGACTTCCGACAAATAAAAGTGAACTTCTACTACTACTACTAGATTGTCGGAAGTCTGTCTTTTGTGCCAGTTCACTAGCGACGTTTCTAAAAATTTCATTTAAATAGACAATAAACCATGTAAGTGATACTGACTTAATGAAACTTATTAAAGAGATTGGTTTCAGACACTATAAACGGTAAAAATATTAGAAATTGGTCCAGATTTTGGAACAGATTTTTGTCAAAAAAGTACAGATGAAAAAGATTTTTTTGTTTGAAAGTACAGATTTGGATGTGATAACACTGCAAGAAGCTAAGCACACGAAGAGTCAGAATGGACGCAAATAGCTGGAAAATGCACTCTCTGTGCGTTTGTTCTCCTGCTCGCTTTTAGTTTTGTAGGGGATTTTTCTCAGAACTAGAACTGACTGAGAAATAAATAACCTCGGACGAGCTCTCTTGATCGTCTTTGGGAACAGATGAGAAGTTAACGCGTTCTCATATTTATCGCTAAGTGTTAAACAAGTGATTAATCAATTTTGATTATCAGATCTGCTTGATTTGCTTCCCTGTTTTTGTTGAGTATTTTCGGGGTTTTGACAAAATATGTCCGGATATTGCCAGGATTTTTGGTCGACAATTTTGAAATAAAATGCCCAGCTTTTGCCAGGTTTTTAGATAAAATACCCTATATTTGTCCTTCCCGGATACGGGCTGAAAAAACTCTAGAACTGTTCTTAACTGTAGAACTGTAGAAAAATAGTACAAATAGTACAATTTTCTATTTTATAAAACTAGTTTTAATTGATTTGTTAAGGTGAAAAATATTTTTTAAAAAATTATTCACAAAATAACAAAATCTGTAAATTCTGAATAGATAATGGCAAAAATAGCTTTTTGTAGAGAATTCAGAAAAAAAATTAATAAATATTTCAAAACGGCAATTTATCTACACTTTTATTGAGGAAGGTAAGAGCAATCCTTATTCTTTCTTATCTGCCCAAGTCAAACTTTTGTGTTCCATATAGGTATTCGGTATAGTTTTGTTTTGATTGGACTACTTTCAATAGTTTACTGAAAGCCTGTTTCAACTCTCTTATAACATAAAATGTCGCTTCTTTATTTCAAAGGAATCGGGAAGTTCTGGATAATGGTATCAAAGCTGGTCCTTCGAGCCGGATTCTTCAAATCTTTGAAGTCTTTTTTTTTTGTTTATTTTGGAGCTGTTTGATGGTTTTTGTTTTATGTGCTGTTTTTTATAAGCTTATATT
Source organism: Uranotaenia lowii (assembly GCF_029784155.1). Taxonomy (NCBI): domain Eukaryota; kingdom Metazoa; phylum Arthropoda; class Insecta; order Diptera; family Culicidae; genus Uranotaenia; species Uranotaenia lowii. The sequence goes on along the minus strand of NC_073693.1, from coordinate 63,418,357 downwards.
TCATGAAAGAATTGTGAGTTTATATTTAAACGATGTTGAAAAAAAAAATAGTTTGAAATTTGCACATTATAGTTTTAACAGCATTCTCAAGTAGCTTCAACTAAACCAACACATATTTTCCTCCAGTTAACTTGAATGTGCACTATAAGAATAGATGTCTTGAAACATTCAGGCAAGGTTGCCTAATTGATAGAATAAAACAATAATTTCACAAAATTTTGAGCCAATTTTCATCACAAAATCTGTGTCACTAAATTTAAGAAATATTCACAGATTTCACAGATGTATAAAGTTTTGTACCTACGTTTATTGAAAACCAAAATTTATATATCAATATGATCATTTTATTTTGAATTGGAAAAAGGAAACTATTGATAAGACATTTATTTTTCATTTTTCTCAAAATAAAATTGAAAAAGTCGCAATTTGACATGACTTAACAAATGAAATAAATGGAAAAAACATCAAGAAAACCATCACAGAAATTTTGGGATAAATTACAGAAAGTCAGAATTTTCTAACCCAAAGTACAGAATTTATTTCGGCAACCTTGCCTTGAAAAATGAAATTAAGAAATTAGTTTTTCGGGTATATAAATATCCCCAACTTTATTGGGTTACAAACTAAACATTTCATCTAGAAGTTCATGAATAAGAATTCAGGTTCCAGAATTGATTTTTTCTTTGTTCAAACACTTTTTTGGGCTTAAATCAAGAAATTTTAAGGCATAACCTTTTAACAGAAGTCAGATTTTTTTTTGCTTCAAATTTGTTCACTGATTTCTGGTTTTTAATTATTGTACAGGCCCCTTTCGTTTTTGGCAACAGGCTCTAGATTTTTGTGTTGCCAAAATCGAACCGTTCCAAAATCGAACGGTTTTTTTTTCATCAACTTTTTTCTTACCTAATAATTAAAATAATTCATTTCTATTATTAACAACTCAATTTAAGATCAGTTGTTGATCATTTTTTTGTTATTTTTTGTTATTTTTTTAATGTTTAGAATGTTTGTTATTTTTATCATATTTGTTATTTTTGTCATTTCGCATATTTTTTTAGATAGCTTTTGTCATTTCTAATCTTTTGTTTGTATTTGTTTTCATGTTTTTATGAAATTTTTATGTTTTTGTCATTTTTGAGTGCATTATAATTTTTTTTTTTTGAATTTTTAGTTATTGTTGAATGTTGCCAAAAACGAAAGGGGTCTATATATGAACAAAAATCGTTGAGAATTTATAGTCTTCAAATCGGTCCTTCGAGCCGGATTCATATAAGATTGTTGAAATGAAAACAGAAAATGTTCCCTTTTGTGAACGGAATTTTTATCATGAAATGAATTTTAGACATTTTTTACGAATTGGAAAGCTGAAATTTGTTTTATAATGATTCAGATGGTTGAAAGTTGATTCAATGCTCCAGATTAATTAGTGTAAGATATGTTCTATGTTCAAGATTATATTTTTTTAAATTAAGACCTTTGAGTTTCGGCCTCGAATTTAAATTGTTAAGTTAAATTTAAAATAAACAAGAAGTTTGGGGTCCAGAACTCGGGATCCAGAACTGATTTTCTTTGTTCAAAAACTGTTTTCTTAAATGAAAAGATTTTAAGGCATAACATTTTAAATGAAGTCACAACACATCTTTTTCTTTAAATTTGTTCACTGAAATATGTTTTCAACTATAACAAACAAACACAAATAGTTCAGAATCTTTAGTTTTCAAATTGGTCCTTCGAGCCGGATTCATATGAGATTGTTTTTAAAGTTAAATGGAAAAGATAAAATGTTTTTTTTTTTCGTGACTGGGATTCCAATCTTTAATATCAATTCAGATTTTTTTTTTTCTGGAAATTTTTTACTAACTGGAAAGCTGAGATTTGTTAAGTGATGATTCAGAAGGATAAAAGTTACTTCAAAACAGCAGTTTAATGTAGTGTAAGATATGGTATATGTTTTAGATCGTTTTTCCTAAGACCTTTGAGATTCGGCCTCAAATTTGAATTCTTAATTTTTCAGGTATTTGTTGACATTTTATAACATTAATTTACTTATCTAAAAAGACACACACGGACATCTGTTTTTTTTTTTTTGTTTAGAGGTAAATTCATTGAGAAAAATATTCCAATTCCTTTAATTCAGATTTCAAATCCAAAAGGTCAGACCTCTAAGTAACAGCTGCAAAATTCAATTATTATTATCATCTCACAGCTGGATACCCCTTGAAGCTTCCTAAAATGTTGCAGCGTTAAACTGCATTATCTCGATCTACGTCGTCTACGCCAAAACAAATCACTCGATTTCTCGATAACGATCACCACAACAATGCCAACTCCCCCCGCCCGGTGGGAATCGGAATAACTTTACGTTTGGTAGACACTACTCATTGCTAGTAATACTTAAATTAAGTCGAACTTTTCTCAGCCGGACTTACCGAGCTGGACCTAGTCTAACATGAGCGAATAGTGGTTTGAACCAGTTCAATAACGCTGCTACTGTCGGCTTTACCTCCAAAGCACCGTTGCAACATAAAATGCGCACACACATTGCGCAAAACTTGTTTCCATCGAGTGCTTCTGACTGACTGACTCGGAACATGATGATACCGACTTAGATTTCCAACCTAGAGATAAGACGCATCCCACCCACCCTTTAGCTGTCAGCTCAGTTTGACGTGACCTTAAGCCGGTTGCGAATATTTAGTTACTTGATCACTCCAGGAATCTCTATTATCAATTCAAACGTCTACCGCGTACAGCTTGCGTCAAATAATTCTCACTAAACGCGCTACGCGCGTCAAAGCTCGACACGAAACATTTTCATTCATTCCCTGATATAGGTAACTGCTATAATGAGGATTACCTCAGACCGACTTACCTTCTCGCCACGGCTCAGATATTCCCACATGGGAATGGCGGAACCGGAACAAAGGGACACCAAAGTGCAGGCCACCAGAGTCACTCCCACCGATCCACTTCGAACACTACGAGCCATTTTCAACTGCTCTAGAAATTTCACTGAAGTCAACCAAACTTTTCCAAAGAATTTTTCGGAATTTTTCACGGATTTCCCAACACCCTAGTGCCGCTTAAAAATCGTTTCTCATAACTGAATTCAGTGATCGTCACCGTTTCTTTTTTTTCTCTCAACCAGCTGGACAATTTTCCTTTGTTTGTTCAAGTTTTTCCCCGTCTTTCTCCGAGGCACTTTCTTCACCGAATGGCGTTTTTCTTTCTAGAGGTTTCCACAGAAACTATTTTCTTCGATCCGGCCGTTTGGCACCTCCTTTGCGTAGCAGCAAATATCTCCTTTGCGTTTCACCCACCACACTTTTAATTGCCAACTTTGCTTCTACCAAGTACTAATCAAGATTGCGTATCACTCGCTTTTTTAAACTGTTGTGTGTTGCTTCTGCGTAGAATCAAGAGCACAAAAATTCTCACTTGCACTGGCAAATCGCACAACAACAAAAAAAACAGTCGCTTTAAGCTGACCGAAAAAGCTTCACGTTTCAACAGGTTGGGGTATAGCTCACGAATAAACAGTGCCGCCCGATTGGTTACCACTTTATATATGGCCGGCCCGCTTCGTAAACCATGACGTCAGAAATGGCGGTGAAGCCGGCGACGCCTCGAAGCCGGACGGAGGAGCCAGAACCACGTTGTCGATCAACGACGGTGACCGACGCGACGCCTCAATCTAACGCGGTGAAAATCGCGAACGTGAGGTTGATCGTGTGGCGGGCGAGATGCCACCCGGTTGAGGCGGCGGCGGCACCCATCGTTGTCGTCATCGTGGTCCGTCGCGTGGCCGCTTCTTCAGTTGTCTACCATGCTGCTGTTTCGCTTGAGCTTCGGACAACAACAAATGTGGCCTCAGTCCGGGTAAAGCAGTGGTTCCAAACATTGTTGCTGTGTAATAACGTAAATCGTGATCATTAAAAAATTGGAAATGGGACATTACCAGGAAAAGTGATTAACATTTAATTTAACTGAAAACACTTAAAGATAAGTGCATAAAATTACATCAAGGTTTCGGAAGCATACTCAGACTATATGCTTTCTGACACTTTTGTAAATAAGAGAAATTAATTACTTGATATCCTGATTACGAACTCTAGTGAAGATCTCATTAATGGTTTTTACCAATTAAATAGTTACATTTACTAAAATCATAAGAATTCACATAGAAGGGAAAGTGAAAAGCTCAATTTTCATCGAAGATAGTTGGGAAATCGTAAAAAGACTTCTATCTTGGTACACCGGAGAAAGTCGAGACGGGTTTTCGTATAATTAAATTTTAAAAATCTTTGAAAAATTTCAGCAGTGAATCAATTTTGACAAAATTAGATTCAATGTGAGGCATAACATGTTGTTTACAATGCTCAAGAGATGAGCTTCATAGGTGCAAAGCGAGAAAAGATATCACGTAGATTGTTATGGACTGCTGGTGTATTCACTTACCCCGCTTTATGAGGTAAGTTGGGACGATAGATTTTCCCTTTGAGTGAGTGAGTGAAGTCCGTTGGCCTAACACTGGAGAACACAAGACACAGTCTGGGCAAGTACTGCTTTACTCTGGCATACGAGGAGAACACGCTACTCGGGAACGAGGAGTTGGTTTCCTTTTAAGCCCGCAGGCCCATTCGGCCCTTATAACATGGGAACCGATCAACGAAAGAATAATCGTAACCAGATTCAGAACAGAGGTTAGAAACCTTACAATGGTCCAGTGTTATGCGCCAACTGACGTTGTCGATTTGCAGGAGAAAGAGCAGTTTTACAGTCAATTGAACAGCGTGGTTGAGAGAATTCCGAAGGGTGACATTCAAATCCACTTAGGCGACTTCAACGCAAAGATTGGCTCCGATAATCAGGACTTTGAGCGCATCATGGGGCGCCATGGCCTAGGACAGATGAGCGAAAACGGAGAGCTGTTTGTAGAATTTTGTGGCAACAACAACATGGTGTTCGGAGGATCGCTCTTCCCCCATCGACCAGCAGATAAGGTCACTTGGGTATCCCGAGATGGCCGAACAGAAAATCAAATTGACCACATCTGCATCAGCCGAAAATGGAGAAGGAGCCTTCTTGATGTCCGCAACAAACGAAGCGCAGACATTGCATCTGACCATCACCTCGTCCTCGGCGAGATACGACTGAGAGTTGCGCGTGTCCAACGGCGCGAGGAGAAAGTCGGGTGTCGATACGACGTCCGCCGGTTGGAGAATCCAGAGGTGAAAAGGGCGTACGTTGAACAGCTAGAATCCCGAGTCTCGGAGTTGCCGACAGACAAAACAGTCGAAGAACAGTGGTGTGGAATCAAGAATGCCTTTATCACGACGAGCCATGGTACTCTCGGTAAAGTTTGTGGAAGACGAAGTGAATGGATGTCGGATGAAACCTGGAGGATGGTCGATGATCGGAGAAAGGCGAAAGTCGGAATTGAGCAGGCATGTACCGGGTCAGCCAAAGCAGCCGCCCGCTTACGATATGCGGAGCTGGAAAAGGCAGTTAAACGAGCTTGTAGACGAGACAAGAAAGTCTGGACAAACTCCCTAGCCGAAAAGGGAGAAAGAGCCGCCGCCATTGGAGATATCCGATTATTATATGATATATCTCGCCGCCTTAGTGGTGCAAGGACTAATGCAAGAATGCCGCTGAAAGACCGAGCAGGTCAGCTGCTGACAGATCAGCTCAAGCGTTGGACTGAGCATTTTGAACAACTCTTCCGAGTTACAAATAGCAATGGCCAACAGAACCCGCAGCTCGAGGCGCCCACAGTAAGTCGCATAAATGGCGTAAACTCGGAAGCGCCCTCGCTGGCTGAAATAGAAGCGGCAATCAAGGACATGAAATCCAACAAAGCGCCTGGAATCGATTGCATTCCTGCTGAAATACTCAAAGCCGACCCTGCCTTGTCAGCACAAATGATGCACCGTCTTTTCGCTGACATTTGGGATACTGCAACATTCCCGGCCAACTGGATGCAGGGTATCCTCGTAAAGGTCCCGAAGAAAGGAGACCTAACAGAGTGCGGTAACTGGCGTGGCATAACTTTGATCTGTAAAACCCTCAAAGTACTCTGCAAAGTGATCCTGAACAGGATCCAGGAGAAAATCGACGCTACACTCCGACGGCAACAAGCTGGATTCCGATCCGGACGATCATGTGTGGACCACATCACAACGCTACGAATCATACTGGAACAAATCAACGAATTCCAGGACTCTCTTCTGCTGGTGTTCGTTGATTTCGAAAAAGCATTTGACCGACTGAACCACGAAAACATCTGGGCTGCTCTTAGACGACGAGGGGTCCCAGAGAAACTAGTCCATCTCATCGAAGCACAGTACGAGGCATTTTCGTGCAAGGTCTTGCACGACGGTGTCTTGTCCGAACCAATCCCGGTAACTGCTGGAGTGAGACAGGGATGTATTTTGTCACCGCTGCTTATTCTTATCGTAATGGATGAAATCTTGACTGGATCGATTGACTGTAGACCAAACCGAGGATTGCCGTGGAATCCTTCATCAATTGAGCAACTGAACGACCTTGGCCTGGCAGACGATATTGTTTTGCTCGCCCAAACACAACAAGACATGCAGAGCAAACTCGACGACCTCACCGAAAGCTCCAAGGCAGCAGGTCTCAAAATCAATGTCGGAAAGACCAAGTCGATGGAAATCAACACAGAAAATCGTTCCAATTCCGTGGTAGCTGGACAACAGGTTGAGACAGTGAAGTGCTTCCAGTATCTTGGTAGCCAGATTACGCCTGATGGTGGTACCAAGAAGGACATCGAAACCCGGATCAGAAAAGCTCGATTTTCGTTTGCGAGTCTCCGAAACATCTGGCGCTCACGCCAGATCTATCTACGAACTAAGATCCGAATCTTCAACTCAAACGTCAAATCCGTATTGCTGTACGGGTGTGAAACTTGGTGCACATATGCGGTGACGACGCGAAAACTGCAAGTTTTTGTGAATCGCTGCCTGCGGAACATCATCCGCGCTTGGTGGCCTGGCAACTGGATCTCAAACGTTGAACTTCATCGCCGGTGTCATCAAAAGGCGCTAGAAATCGAGATTCGGGAACGTAAGTGGAGATGGATTGGGCATACGCTGCGAAGAGATGAAAACGAGATTTGCAGAGAGGCGGTTGACTGGAATCCAGATGGGCATCGAAGAAGAGGTAGGCCCAAAAGCTCGTGGCGGCGAAGTCTAGCCGCTGAAATCCGCACAGTTGACGAGAACCTTGGCTGGCAGCAAGTGAAGACGCTGGCTCCGGATCGCCAGCAGTGGAGAAGCGTCGGTCAATCGGCGCCGGACCCTTAGGTAGGTAGGTAAGCTTATTTTTTTTTTTGTTGGTAACCACAGGTGGTAAATCTCGGTTTACGAATTGTATTCCAAGGCACGGCGAGCCACCGCGTCCCCCCCGTTTGCTACTCTGGGTCCATGGGTACAATGGGAAGACTCATGATATACTCCGTGTATACCCCCTACTCCCTAAACTCCACCTGGGGCCGCAGACCTGGTTCCCACCTCGAACTGTTTAGTACACTATGCTTCAATAGTGGGAGGTCTATTCGCGCTAATGCGCTCCAAGGCAATACTCATTTACGAGACCACTTTCAGCAAAACCTCTCATCCTTACGACTTGACGCCTGAACTCTCCTCAAACGACTTGAGAACCGACATCTCCTCGCTATGACTCGAGATTCCCACACAAACCTCTCCTCTTCGCGACTTGAGGCCTGATCTCTCCTCTAACGACTTGAGATCCGACCCCTCCTCGCATCGACTCGAGGTTTACCTCTCCTCTACACGATTCAAGGCTCGATCTCTCCTCTAACTACTTGAGATCTGACCTCTCCTCGTAATGACTCGAGGTGACCACTTGTACCCCTCCTCTTGTTGGTAAGGGGCCTGATCCCTCCTCTTACGACTCGGGACCCGACCTCTTATCATAAAGACTCGGGGTTGACCACACAAACCTCTCCGCCTGAAGGCCTCCGCCTTGAGGCCTGACCTCTCCTCTAACGACTCGAAGCCCGACCCCTTATCTTCAGGGTTCGAAGTTTGCCACCTTGCCCGCCGTGTGCCAGATCGAGAGCAGCTTATCCTAGACTCGCGCCTGTCACGGCATACGCGCGGGACTTAATGGTAGGTAGGCTGTAAAACCTTAAGTGTCCGGTAGTAGACGGCTTCCCCCTATGTAGAAAAAAGAAGTGCTTATAATGCGCTAGGTGCTCGTTATGCCCTCATCTCCTCTACTTAACTTTTGTTCAAACACGGATAAACTATTTTGAAGTGTTAGAATCGGACAGGATTGAGTCTAACACAACACAATAGTTGGTCATGCGTGGTTCGCATCGCAAAACTTGCAGTTTGTTCACACCTGCTCATTTTCAACACCTGTAATTTCCTTCTAATCTTCTTCTATCCATCTATGATTTCCAAATCTTGAAATGTTCTCACTATGAGAACATAACATTCATCGATAAAGCCGTAAAAATTAATTAAAAAATCATTAAACAAAACTCACGGTGATTAATCTTAATAAATAAATTCTATAATTAAAAGGAATTTAAATGGATACGATTACAATTTTTTTTGACAGAATTCAAGAAAAATCTTTGAGTATTTGATGTTTACGATTTTATCTCAATCAACAAGTTTGTTGAATAACTAATACACTTGTGGTTTTAAAAATATAAAAGATTCAATTTACTTTAAATATTCTTTGAAATTTCATCAAAATTCCCGTTTATTGAGGATTTTGCAGGGCACAGATGTATTTAATGGATTTTTACCTATTTTCAAAAGCAATCTCGAAAACTTAAGTTGATAAAAAAAACTAATCGCAGATTTGGAATCAGTAACTCAAATTTATTTGTAAATTCTTTGCATTTTGAAAAAATGTGAATTTTGTTGCCTTGTGTAATCAAAGTATTATGCACATCTACAGTGCAAAATATTCACACTTTGAGTTTATGTTTCTTCACCCAGACGTCCGTTGAGAGACAAATTGCTAAAATCTTTATAGGCCGAAAAATACCCCAGATGTTGTAACCATTCATTTAATGGTTACAATAAAAATTGTGATTTTTGGGCCAGTTTGGATGAAAACTTTGTAAATATTGTAAATAAAAATTATTGTTCGTAGATGTCTAAAATTAGGATAAGAAATCTACATGTTTATGAGGTGCCTTGTCCTAATTTTAATAGCAATCGGCTGGTGTCACTTAGGGATTTAGTTTTGTTTATTTATTTATTTATCAAATTCTTCGTCATTTATTTATTTATTTATTTATTTATTTTCGCGTTATTTATCTATTATTTATTCAGTTAGTTATTTGTAAGGTTTAGTTTTGTTAGATTAATATATTTTGTTATGGAATGCACGCCATAAACTGTTTTGTTCGAAAAGACACCAGCTATCTATATGTCAGTTCCTGTATTGATCCTGTCATGTTGCTGTCATCGAGAATCTTCGAATGGGACAAAACATGCTTCACGGGAAATGGGAACATGGCGATGAAAGGACAAGAAAACCTATCACACACCTTACGTGACTAGCCCGTTTCCAACCGTACTTGGGTGGCATTGACCCCCTTCCCCCGTTATTATCAGTTCCGGTAGTGGTCTGAAGAATTTTCAACGGCCAGCTGGAAGCTTCACGAATCCATTTCCCAGCTGGTCGGTCGAGGTGGCTAAGATAGGGTAGGGTCACTACGACTCTAATAATGTGTCAAATTTTTGACGTGTATAGAAGTCGTCGATTTTGAAATATTTTTTAAAAGTAGGTACGAAACTTTATTGTCACCCTGGATTTGTCTTAATTTTCCCTCTTCGAACACGTTCTGGTGGATAATGCTTTTAATGGAGACGCTTGGTGTTTGGTCTTTAAAATTCAAGTTGATCGATCATTATAAACCCCGTATTAAAGTTGAAAATAGTTTTGGCTACAACTTTGCTATAAATCGCAATGCTGTTGGCTTTAAAGGGTTGGAACGTTCTGATGAACTGATCTTCATTAATTTTTTTATCGTTTACAAATGTGTTACCAGTGTATAGAGTGGTTGAATTACTTTACTCTTCAAATTTTCGCTATACAAATGATACAAATTACAGTATTTGGGTGTAAACGATGGTTTAAGAGGGCAAGACATCAATTCTAAGAAGAATATGTCTTTGCCCTTGGATTGGCACAAAATCTATTGTGGCCGTTGTTGCATGCATGAAGGCCCTTGGCATATTTTATTCATGTTTCTGTAAGAAAAATTTTAAACCAAATATTTACATCGACTCGACCATGACTGTTAAAATCATTGCATATTTTGCTTTCTTGGTAAAAAATTTAAGAACCGTGAGTAAGTTAGTTGATTTAGTTTGTGAGAAAAGTATTTGTTTATCTGCCTTGATTGCCGTGATATATCAATTTTCCGTTTTCGCTAATAAAAGCTTTTTTCTCTTTTTCTCCGTTTTAGGGGATGAATAACGCGAGAGCGTTAAAATCCTAGACAAAACAAAAAACAAAACAAATTTTTTCTCCATTATCCATTACTATGGGAATTTTCATGAAATCTCGAGTGTGATGTCAGTTGAATTGATTGCATTTCAATGCTAAATGACATACCCCTATTCAAAAGCTAATAACTTTTTGCCTAAAAAGATACGACAAAGTTTTTCAGCGAGAATTTTTTAGTAGAGAATTTCTTAATTGCCACAAAACCCATTACCAACTAGCCTCAGTTCAAAAGAAGAAACAAAAATTATGTTGATTTTTCAGAACAAAATATTCAATGTTTGCAAACAAACATAAAACTTCAAATTTACTCATGTAAACGTAACTTAAAAATTCTGCAAAAAATCATGGATGAGTTTTGAATTGAAATGAAGCCTTTAAAACCCCAGGGTCTGATAGATTCTAAAATGACCCCGAATCTATCTTCCATATTAACTTTTAATTTGCCGCCGACCGTGGCCTAGAGGATAGCGTTCAAATCTTCTAAGCCAGAGGTTATGAGATCGAGTCTCGGACACGGCATACATAGTACTCTTTCTGTTGGCTGGTTGTGCTAGCCATTATATCCTTAACCGCATGATAATAGTAGGCAAAAATTATTCAACGTTGTGCTAGCGACCATTTGGAAGCCCATGCGATAATTCTTTAGCAAGATTCTTTTGTCTGCTTCACAAACCTTTTATTTTATTTTATTTAGCTCATTCTTTATTATTCTCCTGAAGTTGAGAACTCCTGAATCTCCCGAACAAACGACACTTTCTTCACTTCTGTTGCTGTTCACTAACCTAACTTGGTCCCTGCTGTTTAGATTCTTCGAACGGTCGCCAACTTTTTTTATTCGGGGGGAGCTACTTTTGGCGTTCCTTTTTGTTTTGTTATTTGTTTACCAGCCAACGCGAAATTCTTTCGAGTGATCGCGATCTTTTGGGTTTTTTTTTTCGTTGGTTCGTTATTTTTGGTTATTGTTTCACCTTCCCAGCATCAGTGGCAGCATTTATTTTTGACCCGTTCTTGTTTGTTTTGTACGGACGTCGAAGAATTTTTCTTAATCTTTTTCGTCATTCGTTTTTCGAGGGGGAAGGAAACAACCCGCAAAAAAAGCACGCGCTCACACCTAAACGAGCTTTTGGCGCTTCTGTGCGACGCGTTTACCTACTATTGAAGAGGCGCGTTTTCATTTGTGTGAGTTGGCGACATGCTGGAGACAGAGAGTTGAGGATCAGAGAAAAAAAAGAAAAACAACCAGCCACGCCGCAGATTGTTTACGTTAGATACGCAAGCTAGTAAAAACCCCTTTCGACGGATCGGGAGAAATCTCTTGGACGGCCTTTGTGCGGAATGGGGGAAACCCTGGGATATTCAGGGCAAGAAGGGGTGCTACACAATGTCGCGAATTTTTGTGGGATAGTTCAAAGGATTTCGGAGCTTGGGGCCGCGATAAAGTCGCTCTGAAGTATATACATATAAGTATCTAATTTATGATGTGATCACGGATGTTGTTCGTTCGGGATCTCTCCGGGAAAGTTGATTGGTGTCAAATACCTGGAGCTCTGTTTTTTCTGGGATTTCGGTTTTTTTGGTTTCTGCCCTCCCGTACAAAAGAATCGAAGAATTTTTATTGGACATTCATGTCGGGATTTTATTGGCTTTCTTAAAATCTTCGGCTGAGCAGCTGTACTCTTTTGTTGCCATCGTAGAAGTTAACAAGTTTTGTTCATTTATTCCCGAAAACGAGCATCGGGTAACGAATTTAATTACCAACAAAATACGAGTAGATATTAAACACATCAAAGCACGATCAGCGAAAACGCTGTTGACAAATGATAGGTTGTAAATTTCTACACCTATAAAACGGGTCCGAAAAAAGCATTCTAGTTTTTATGGGAGGAATTTTTAATATTTCTATGCCATGTTCGAGCCCGATCATCAATCTAAGGCTAGTTAAATTTTGACACCTTGATAGCAGGGAAAAACAACACTCAATCATATTTGTGCAAATTTGGTGACCCATTAGGTTGTGGAAAAAGCCAAGGGGTATGGTTTGAATCATGCTAATTTCACATTTCACATTCGAAGACAAAACTAAAAACTTATTAAATCAAGCTTTTAAAAATTAATACTTCAGTTTTGTAACTGATCTACTTAGAACCTTTAACAAAGTTTCAAAATGGATACATGACAATTCTCAAGTATACTTAGCTTTGCGGGGCTTCAATTCTAATCCTCAGTTTTCGTAGGTGATGAAAAGAATTAAAGAAACATAAACTATCAAAGAACGAAAGAACATAAGTCGTAAATATCATGAATTTTTCGAAAAAGATACAACGGCTCACCGGCAGGACTTGAAGCGGAGATTGCAGGTTCAAGTCCTGCCGGTGAGTCGTTGTATCTTTTTCGAAAAATTCGTGATATTTACGGCTTATGTTCTTTCGTTCTTTGATAGCTTATGTTTCTTTAATTCTTTCCATCACCTACGAAAATGTGATTATTTTCAGGTACAAAGATGTACTAGAGCGATTTCATAACATCAGTATTGAGTCCTCAGTTGTTTTAGAAAAAAATCCATTTGAAAAACAAGCATAAAACAAGTTTCACATGAGGGGGAAAACGACAAAAAACACATCATTGAAGGAATGGAATTATTTTCATCCAAACCACATCAAACATATTTGGCTTTTCAGAGCTAATGCGGACTTGGACTGGAAACGAGCTTGTGCTCAATTTTTTACTATAACCCATAGCAACCTGTGGTTCTTTAGCTAAGTGAGTTGAATATTAAATATTTTTTAATAAAATATTTAAAAAAAAGTGCAATAGGTACCGATAATTGAATCTTCTGAACTGGAACACGGATTTTCATAGGTCCAGAAGAAAAGCTTTGAGGATATCATCTGCTGTAGGATCAAGCGCAAAGACCAAAGGGCATAAATCGATTTAATTGCAGTCTAATTTTTCATTTTTTTTCTTTTCACTGTTTTTGAAATAAATTGGAATAAATTGCACGAAAGCTTGTGTACAACAAAAGTGCATGCTATATTTTTGCACAAAACCTATAAATCAAGAAAAATTTTAGCGAAAAATTCAATAAAATCAAGAATACAAAAGGTGAAATGACTCCCTCCTTCCAAAATTTGTTTTTTTTTTTTGGTCTTATAATCTTCCAGATTTTTAATTTTTTCAAAATTTTCATGAAATATTTCAAGTTTTATTTATTCCGCCTTCGGGGTTTTGGGAAATTTCTAAGGGGAGGGTGACAAAAGAAATAGATAAGCCTTATAAGATAGATGATAAGATAATATAAGATGAAAAATTATCAGTTGAAATGTCAAAAATCGTATTTAAATTAATTAACCATTTCAAAAAATATTTCGACTTTGACGCGTAACAAATAAAAAAAATATTTAAAAGCCATTTTATTTATCTGAATATATTATGATCATTCCAGATTGCCCGGTTTTAACCGAACTTGTCCGGATTTTCAAAAAAAAATCTGGGAAATGTCTGGTCCGGTCCAGTTGCTTGGATATTGAGGAAAAAAGCCTAGATTATTCATGATTTATGCAAAATTCGAAATTTCTAACTTGTTTTAGAAAAATAAATTCGCATGCATAATTTTTAAAATTTTGAGATAGGATTTGAACGCTGCTAATGTGTCTTTGTAAAATTTATTTTTCATGTTTTTATTTTTCAGCTTTTCTCTTACCTTTTTATGGCAAATACCTAAATTTTGGTGGGATTTGTCCGGTTATGAGTTCAAAATTTAGAAACGCAATACCCGGACTTTCTCGGATACCTACCAAAAAAACGGGAAGCTTACTCATGACATAAAGAATTAAAACAGTGAATAGATACATGAAATTCATATTCAAAATTCCAAAACTAACCATTGAGAATAACAAATAAAAGTTTGACTGCTATTCAAACTTGGATTACTCCCCCGATGCAGTTTTTTATTAATTAAATTATATCATACAATTATTGTTTGTATTTAAAAAAAAAAAGTAAACCTTTGAGTCTTTGAACACATTTAAAATTTCAAGTGTGATTCCTGCAGCCAAGATTGTCCAAATGTGCACAAATTTTGAACAAAGTTTCAGTAACAGACATATTTTTCGTTTTTCATTTTTGATAAAAAGTTAATCATCTTTGTTTTTTTATTATTTTGTTTCAAAACTTTAAAAGTATTCTTGACCTGATCTTGCCAGTTAAAATTGACTGTTTCTTTATTACTTGTTACGAATTTCCAATGTAGGCTTCGAAATCATATTATTACAGATTTATACTGGTCCAACCACCGTTTTTTCTAGTAATTTAACCTTTAGCATGCAATGATGAAATCTACAATGTATTGAATTTCATTCTTTATTCAATTGGACGCACAAAACTGAAGAATCACATGTTACATAATATAAGCTCTTTGAATTTTCCAGATGCAAAAAATACTGAAGACGCGTTCGCTTGACGTCATGAATTTTGAAAGTTCTAAATTTGAAATGAAATTTTCGGCTACATAAATTTCAGTTGATTTGAAATTCTCTCTTCTGAATGTTCAAAGGATTAGCTTAAACTGAGGAAATGTCATAGAAAAGCTTCATGGTTTTAAGAAAATTTCTTTACCTTTACAATGTCTTATAAAAAAAAATTCTTTGCCGAAAAAGTTATAAACATTCTGCTTATGTTAATATGTTCAAATCATTCACTCAATCATCATGCAAAGTATTATTTTAAGCTTAATTGGGATTTTGAATCTTCTTTATCCGATATTTACCAACGCATTGGAATTGATATAAAATCGAACCATGTAAGAAGTGTTGGCGATCCAAAGAGAATCCATGTAATGGTAATCCGAAATAGATTTAAAGGCAATATCCAGGATTTAGAAAAAAAAACTCAAAAAGTTTTTCAAGTTATTTTAGTAAAACTTATGTGCACTGATCATTCATTTATATATTTTTTTGTGTATTAAAACAAAAAATCTTTAATGTGGCTTCTTCAAACTCTAATTTTTTTTTAATTTGAAGTTTTTGGCTCTTCCGATTCAAAAGGTTGCCGATCACTGCACAGTGGTTTAAAACTCGAAAAACGTTATCATGGGCTTTTTGAAAGCTTAAATGTCAAAATTGCTTTACGGTATGTTCTACAATGTTCCATCATTTTGAAATTCGCATATTTTATCGAGGGCTTGTGATATAGCTCAGTTGGCAAGTCTGTTGTCTCCTGAGCCGATGTCCACGAGTTCGAGCCCAAGAGTAAATATCGAACACAGTTGTACCGGGTAGTTTTTCAATAACGATCCGCCAACTGCAACGTTGATAAAGTCGCGAATGCCATAAAGTTGGTAAAACGACTATAATCGAAACAAAACAAAAAAAAGCATATTTTATCGTAAATTTTTCCTGATCAATTCACCTATAGGTAAGATAATTTTTCAATTTTTTGTATTTATCATTTTATCACTACGACGTCTTCCAAAAAGTTAGAGATCATCAGATTTTAAGAAACTTTGTTGAAGACGTCAAAGCTCTATCTTTTGAAACAACATGTTTAAAAGACATTTTTTCAAAAAACTAATCTTAAAAGACAAAAAAAAATCGTTAAACTTATTTTGAAGTGAGTTTTGATACAAACTCTGTATGAGAGAGTTGTGACAATTGTAAAACTACACAACTTCATTGAAGGGGGGGAGGGGGGGGTTAGGGTCTAACACTTTCAAAAAATCGATTTTTTTATTTTTTTATTTTCTTATTGTAAAACATTTCAAGACAGTTGTGTCAAATTTTCAAGTCAATTGAAGCAAAACTGTAGAAATTATAGGCCTTTATCTACTCCTATCTAATACTGCAAGAAAGCAAGAGCAGAAACTTCAAACGCGCTTTTCTCGAAAGCACATTTTTAAAGTCCGTGGACATCGTCATTTGAAAACTACTTATCCGATTCTTTTCAAATTTGGAACATGTTTTCTACATATAAAATACCAGATCCCAACAATTTTGTTTTTGTTTTTTTTTACTTTGGGGAGATTTTACAGGTGAAAAATGACGGATTTTTTCGTGAAAAATCGTAGTTTTTACTTCAAACAGCCACAAAAATTCCATAAAAATTGTTTTAAGTTAAATAAAAACGTTGGGGTCCAGAAAAACTTCTATTAAAAATATTTTGCTCTGATTTTTTGACTTCAGATGATTCTGTGCTGAGAAACAGTGTCCACCGCAAATCCTGATTTCTAAAAGGCATCCTCGAAAGTTCTCCGTCACCGGCTCATTTTTCAATATTTTTCTACGAAAAAATTACTAAATGTTGTTTTAACAATGCTTTGTATAATGCAAACAATTTGAATACATTTGTTTAAACGATAGCTCTAAAAAAATCGTGAAAATGGTGTTTTTTTTTACCCGTTAGACCACCCCCCTGGAGGTGTCAAGTCACTATTATGAAGTTTCATAGTACTTTTTGGGTGATTTCGCTTAAAAATTGCATATTTTCATTGTTCAATAACTCCAAAAGTTGCAAATATATTAAAACAAACATATAAAAATTAGAAAGTGCAATCTTTCAACTTTCATAGAAATATAGTTTCATTTGTATGCATGACGTTTTACTACTAAAATAATTAGTAGGTACGCTGTTACACAAACGTCGCTTAGGTTCCATAGTTTAAATGAACTGTTTTTCAAGATCCTGTCTAAAATCCTTTTCGCAACCACAAAGCACAACATGCTTCATTCACTCCTAGAACCCATATCAATTTCAAATTGAAAATTGTCTTCGAATTTTCAACCACAACACTCAAAAGTAAAGCTCCGACCAGATTTCCCTTCACATTTGTTGGAGTTTCCGGCAGAGCTACAGAAAGTATAAATTAAACACCAGCCTAGCTGAATTCTAGCCTTTTTCATCATATTTCGGTTACGTTCCTTAAAAAAAATTCGTATCTATCATAAAAAAAAACACAAGTTTCCGAAAATTATCACGAGTGAAAAAAACGCGTGCGTTCGCCGTGGCTCAACGGCTACTTCTCCTGATCAAGTATTTCGATCTAAATCACTAAAACATATCGACACGAATGCCATAAAGATGGTAAGGTGTCACTAATAAAACTTAAAAAAGAAAACTAAAACATATTTGAATAGATTTAATATTGGAATTTGGTGGAAATTTGGTGAAAAATTCGAAAATAAAATTTTGGAAATCCTGAAAATTATTAAAGAATTACCTATACCATGAAAATTTAAGCTGCAAATTGTTTATCGCCAAAACACTGAGAAAACTTTCAAATGCATAGACTTATATTGACATACAAATTTGGTCATAATGGCGTAAAACCGATTGAAAATATGCGAATGAAGATTAAGCTCCAAATTTGGTCAATATTGCAAATCAAAAACAAAAAACTAAATCTCAAAGTTAGGCAAAATTTAAAAAAACTAACTTGAAGCATTACAGGGGTGAATTTTTTTTCTAGAATTTAATGGAAGCTAAGTAAAAATGAACAATATTTAATCTAATTTTTTTATTTCCAGATGACCAAAAACTTAGTGTTGCTAAAATCAAACGGGTGGTTTTTCTGAACTTTTTTTTTTTTCAATTTTTATTATAAATAAACCATTGTTACTGTCATTAACGCTATGTTTCGTCAATTTTCGACAATTAATAGCCATTTTTAAATATTTTTTATTATTTTTCAGTAACACTCAGAACTTTTTTTGATTTGTTTGTACTGTTTGATATTTTTGTCATATTTGTATTTTTAGTCATGTTGCATCATTTTTCAGTTTTTTGTCATTTTATTCTTTTGTTAGGTACTATTTGTTTTGAAATTTTATGAAATTTATTTGTCATTTCTAACCAATAAAGGCAATCATCAGTATTTTGATAATGTTCTTATATTTTATAAACATTTAGTCTTCCCACGCCGCACACAGGGGTATATGCTCCTAATAAGCGATCAAAATTATTTGCGGACTAACGGTAAACAGTAGACATTTGATGTTTTCGCAACATTTTCATATTTTTTGATGATCTATCAAATTCTTAAAAGAAAAAATAAATTTTTCCACCTGGAAGGGAGAGAAAAAAATTGTTTCTTAAAATAATTAGTTAGGAAACTTGATGTCTTCACAAAAGTTGTAGATCTTAATATTTTAAGCAACTTTGTTGAGGGCAACATAAAGATCGCATGATAATCATAAAAGTTACGAGCATATCGAAAATAACAGGCATTTTAACAAGTAATTTTGAGTACGTAAAATTTTTGAAAACCCCCCGTACCCCCTAGTAAGACATCGTAAGCAAATTTGAATTCCTCCACCCCCTATGTGCTACAAAATTAGTGAACGGCCCCCAAGAATCAAAAGGCGAATTGAAAACTTTGAAAATAATTTAAAAAGGGGCATTTGGTCCTAATTGATCTAACGCAATAATTTTAATGATATTTTGATTGAAATTAAAAAAAAAAACAAAATCACACACCAGAAAGTGTCAATAAGTTGTTTCATATTGAGTTAAGTTTGTTGTTCCAAGAGATATAAGCATCGCCTGGAGGGAAAAAAAATCAGAAGACTACCTTTAAAGGTCGTTCGATTGCTCGATCGTGTCCAAAATTCACCCGAAAGCAAAGCAAAAACATACTTCGAACCGTTGAAAACAAACAAATTCCTAATTTATTCCGCAGCACATTTCTCCAGGGGATGTAGATTTTAGAGGATTTTATTCGCCCGCGGCATTGGAGGTGGCGTTTCTGCCCACTTTTCACTGAAGCCAAAAAAATAAAGTCCAACTCCACCGGCCAAATTCAGGGGCAAAATTTGTGCGATCATCGACCGCCAGCCGGCGTCGTCGTCGTCACCATTTATGGCCGAGACTGACGCCGGTCGCCCAAAAAAACAACAACTGCTGCTGGCTGGTCCACATTCCAAAGTGGGTTTAGTAGACCCATCGAATCGCGCAGATCCTGGTACTTTCCACCGGCATCCTCCAGCTTCAGCCTCTCCTTCTGCGGTCAATCATGGTATTTTCAAAATTCGCCTCACCTTGACAAATCCTCTCGCGATAATAGCCGGCGATCATTGCCAAAAATGATGATCATGATGATAGCACGTGGAATAGCGGAGAAACCCCAAAAGTAGGAGAGGAGGGGTCCAAGGAAGGGATGCGAATAATGACGACGATGATCGCACTGGCGTCGGTTGTTTCATTTGCATAAATTTTATAACAAACTTGGATTCGGGAGACTACAAATAAACAGTAATAATGGCAGCCCGACTCAGTGACGCCAGGCGATCTTCCAAAAAGCAAAAAAAAACGCCAAAAACTGAAATATAAAAATAAAAACAGGACACGGTCCGCGGACCCGGCTGGCAAATTCCTTCTGGAAAGTTAACCCCCCGGCTACACCTTCTCTCTTCCAGTCCAGCTGACGAATTGTGGCAAACCTGTGCAGAGATCAGAGAGAAAGAGTGGGGAAGAAGTTGGCGTATTTTTTTTATTATCGCGCTTCTTTCTCGGATGGCTATTTTTAGATCCTTGAAGTGACCTTTAGACAGTTGTGGATTCGAAGAAATCGAACAGATTCTTTCGGAAGTTGTTTACTGCGAGGACCACATGAAAGTATTTTGGTTCAATTTCATGTTATTGCATTAGGGTCGACTAAATAACTTTTGATCATTATTTTTCAATAGTATTGGACATGAAAGAATAGAATGTATAAGACACAAACGCTTTGAGCCTCTACCAAATGAATTTTGGGTTCGAAGGATTAAGGAATTGAAAGCAAAATATGCCATCTTGACATCCAAATTGGCGGCTTAAAAGACGTAAGACGTAAGACGTCAGACGCAAAACTTAAAACGTAAGACGTAAGACGTAAGACGTGAGACGTAAGACGTAAGACGTAAGACGTAAGACGTAAGACGTAAGACGTAAGACGTAAGACGTAAGACGTAAGACGTAAGACGTAAGACGTAAGACGTAAGACGTAAGACGTAAGACGTAAGACGTAAGACGTAAGTCGTAAGACGTAAGACGTAAGACGTAAGACGTAAGACGTAAGACGTAAGACGTAAGACGTAAGACGTAAGACGTAAGACGTAAGACGTAAGACGTAAGACGTAAGACGTAAGACGTAAGACGCAAAACTTAAAACGTAAGACGTAAGACGTAAGACGTAAGACGTAAGACGTGAGACGTAAGACGTAAGACGTAAGACGTAAGACGTAAGACGTAAGACGTAAGACGTAAGACGTAAGACGTAAGACGTAAGACGTAAGACGTAAGACGTAAGACGTAAGACGTAAGACGTAAGACGTAAGACGTAAGACGTAAGACGTAAGACGTAAGACGTAAGACGTAATACGTAAGACGTAAGACGTAAGACGTAAGACGTAAGACGTAAGTCGTAAGACGTAAGACGTAAGACGTAAGACGTAAGACGTAAGACGTAAGACGTAAGACGTAAGACGTAAGACGTAAGTCGTAAGACGTAAGTCGTAAGACGTAAGACGTAAGACGTAAGACGTAAGACGTAAGACGTAAGACGTAAGACGTAAGACGTAAGACGAAAGACGTATGACGTAAGACTTAAAACGTAAGACGTAAGTCGTAAGACGAAGGACGTAAGATGTAAGACGTTAGACGTAAGACCTAAGACGAAAGAGGTAAGACTTAAGACGTACGACATGGAACGTAAAACGTAAACGTTTTTTCTTTGATGCGATTTTTTGCGGGACACCCTTTATAAGATTACAAAGTTTGTAAAACCTTAGTACACTTACTTTGTCTAGCTGTTATAAAACGGAATTTTATTGTTTACAAATAAGCTTCTTCATAAGCGCATATTGCCATCACTTCGGTTCCCCAGTTTCCAATATTTATGTTCAATTTGTAGACAAACCTGAAAAAAACGCTCAGCTATCAACTTGTTTGTACCTATACCTATAGTGATTGGTCAATAAAATAGCATGTTTATTTTTTCCCCTCCGTTAGCTATGTCTTGGAGCTGTAAAATAAAGCCATTATTGCTGCTAGCCATAAATCCCCAAACCATCCCTAAGCAGGAAGAATCGCTTCGCTTGGGGCTGATGCGTACCTACTGAATGGGATTTGATGGAGATGTTCAAAGATGGAGGTCATCGGGTTGATGAGTGTGAGACTAAGCTGGTGCTCCATCATCATCATCACCATACCTGAAGCTGTAAGTTCGCATTTGAATTTTTTTTTCCTGCTTCTGCTTCTGATAAAATGAACAAAGGGAACGGAAATTTCCACCAACGATATGTTTTGACGTGATCTCAGCCTCAGCCGGTGGAATATTGTAGTTGGTTCAGGTGTGGACATGGTTTTGCTTCCTCACACAGGGCACCCCTTTTGGAAATTAGCTCTTAGAACGATGAATATCGGCCATTTTTTATTCGTTTGAATTCTTCGATCACTTCATAAGAGGTAGGGGAAAGGTTTCCTAAATGGGCCTATCGGGTTAAATGACCCTATGGCTGTTTGGTGAAATGGCTGACTAGACAGCTTATCTGACCAATGCATTTTGAGGGTGATACGCTTAGAACATAAGGCAAGAAAGAATTTTATGAATTTACAAACTCAAAAATATTTAAAAAATCATACCAGGTTTTGACACATTTTGATGTAATATTTCGACTTTTAAAAATAATACGTAAAGAAGCTTAAAACAAAAACTAGGATGGTTTTTGTTTCTTACTCAAATGAACTTAAGAAATTAAACATATTTCAGCTTTTGTGAAGGTTTAATAATGATTATATAGGGGAATAATAGAGTGTTTTTGTATGCCCCCATCATGTTTGTAAAATGCCTCCATCCTAAAATAACAGGTTAAATAAAATAAATAAATCATTTTTATCATTGAACCTTCAAATCTAAGCTCTGATTGACATCTTAAGAGAGAATCGAAGATCTAAAAACAGATTTGATAAAATTTTTCTCATGGATGAACTGCCTCCATAGTATGGCAACCCTAACTTTTGTTTTATTCCATAAAACTATAATATACAAAGATTTCTATAAAACTTCAGCTTTATCGTACGGAAATCATTATTTTCTAGCAGTTTCAATGAAATTATACGGAAATATTGCCCAAAAAACAGAAATTTTGTTCAAAACATAAATAGGCGCATTTAGCCCGCACGGTTTGAGGTTCGGCATTTTAGACAACACTTATAATAAAATCATTTTCTTGGAAACAGTATAAAATTTAACCATAAAAAATACTCCAATGTATAGAAAACAGATGCCTACACACGTGTATATAGTTTTTGTACACATATTTGATGTGATATTTGATTAAATCAGTGTTCTGCTTAATAGGCGCATATAGCCCGCTCCTCCCCTAAATATTGGATATTTGTAAAGAATTCACAGAGACACAAAAAAAAGATAAGGTGATCGACCCGTCACATTCCACCTTATTGTTCTTTTGAGAGCTCTGGCGATTTGGGATGTTTGGGTGCGCGTCAAGGTCGATTTCACACCGAACGGAAACCGAGATCTTCCGAAAGTGCTTCTAATAGAAACCTCCGAATAGGTAGCGCGATGATAATTCGACAAAAAGGGCTGTCGCGTGCTTGATGAACGCTTCTCAATAGAAGTCGTAAAAATGGGAACTAAGAATCGATCGAGAGATCTAGCTCGGCATTGCCATCAAAGAGAGAACGATTCTTTGCGGGAGATGATTTGATTTAGAATAGTTTCGAACGTTTTTGCCAAGGTAAACAAGGTAGCGATATTACGTTGGAGATAAAAGATACACGTCCGAATTAATTTTTGTTTAAGGTGTCATTGAAAAGGTTTTAATTAACATTTAAACTAAGTTTCACCAAGGAATTCTAGTTCCAAAAAAGTCATCACGATTTTCTTATTTTTTATACTTATTTTTATTTTTTGTTTTACCTTTGGTTGGTTTCTCCAGCCTGTAAATTTGATTCCAGTTTCAATTATTCTTTAATTTTTGATTAATACAAATATTAAAAAAATATATTGATTCTTATTGAGCCAGATCATTTCAATGCCTCAAATCACCATCTATAAATTGCTAACTGAATTGAAAACGCCGCAAAAATTGTTTTGCAATTGTTTTACAAAAAACTAATAAAATAGAAAAAAATCAGCGTTACTCAGTTATATTTAACAGACAACGATTGAAAGTGAGTGTCCGAGAAGGAGAACATTTCAAAATTACTACCCTAACCCATCTCAATGAGATGTTATTATCTTATTCGGATATAGCTTTGATATCCAAATCTTCTTACATAAATTACAAACAGGTATTTTTCCTGGCAGGTCGAGGCTCGAATCTCCTGGCTGTACCCAATATTGTCAAAGGTTATGCAAGTTTGAAACAATACATAAAAGTTTACATTGCATGAAAGAGTCTTTTTTAATAGTAAATATTCTATCTGATTTAGTTATAACCCAAGCAACTTTATTTTGGTCAGCAAAAATTCGTTAGGAGAATAGCTGAAATCTTCATAAAAAACTATGACATCACCAGAACTCTAATAAAGCTAAATTCTGGCTATTTGGCCCTATCCTAGAAATGTCACTATGGTTGGTCCGCACTTCTCAAATCCGACAGTGCGCTGTGTAAATTGCACCGTTATCTTCTACGATTTGTAGAGCACCATACTTGATTCCGAAATGCTCTACACTCGTTTCCGAGTACAGCCGAAGCCAAGTGCCGAGCAAAACCGGTGCCCCAATAGCAACACTACTGTGTGAGCTGGAGAAATCCCGAAACACACAACTGAAGTGCATTTTTTCCTTCTCTTTCTACCACAGTAGCCAAACAAACAGCACAAAACGATATTGCTTCTTCTTCTTCCTTTTCTTGTTGGAATGAACGAAGCCTACTGAGTTGCTTTAGCGCTGCTCCCCTACACTTAATATGATGATTTTTTTTCTTGCTCTCACACTGGCGAAGCGTTCTCTGCTCTTTGTTTGGGTGTACGCCCGGCGTCTTAACAGAGCAGGACAAGTGTTTCAGAACAAAAATTTCACTGAGTTGCATTTTTCAAGCCACTCGGGGAGAAATGAACAACCATGAACGTCACCATGATCAACCTCGATAAAATAATTTTGCTTTAAAATATTGGTCACCAAAGCTTTTATAAAGCTATTATCTTAGGATGAGTTCCTCGTTTCTGAGTTAATCATCAGTACAGTAAATGAGGACAGACTTTTTGAAAGAAAAAGGATTGGTTGTGAATGACCCGTGGAATAAACAATGAGTTGAAGTCGATTTTCCTTGGCTGTCGCCATCTTGAAATCCAAGATGGCGGCTTTTGCTCAACCTTAAAATGTTGTGAACGACTGAAAACCGCACTTCATCATAAAATCCAAGAAGGCGACATTCGATGAACATTAGAATGCTGTAAATAACTAAAAATCGCATGAAACTCCCACAATATGGGTATTGGGCGAAAGGGCTAAACTAGAAGAGGTGAATTTCGCTATCTGACGCCATCTTGAAATCCAATATATCGGCATCCACTGAACTTTAAAATGCTGTTAACCACTGAAAATCCCATGAATCTCGCACATAATGTCTATTGGATGGAAGAGCTAATCGAATAGAAGTTCAATTTCGCTATCAGACGAAATCCAAGATAGTGACTTCCGCTGATCTTTAATACGCTGTAAATAGTCTAAAATCGCATTAAAATCAAATAAACTCAGTAAACTCAGTAAAATGTTATACAAAGTAAAACTAGAAAAAAATATAATAAAATAATAATTGCGAAGAAAAATCCACCTTAATAAAATTGGAAATATCGCGGACCATCAATGAAAAAAATTAAAAATGTAAAATAAAAAAACAAGAACAAATGAATTAAAACAAGACAAACAAAGCTAGTAAAATGAAGATGCGTTTGAATGAAACTGGATTAATCAAGATTCATCATGATAAATCAAACCAAAACAAGATAAGTCAATATTGAATAGTTAAAAAAAAAAATTATAAGAAATGTCAAAACTAGACTTGATACGTCTAAAAAAAAAGTAATTATTATTAAAGAAACAAAAAAATTAGATAAAATCATATTAACCAAGGCAAAAAAGATTAAAGAGGTTAAAAAACATAAAAGAAAATAAAATTTAATTCAGAAAGAGTTACCAGTTAAATAACGTAAAGAAAAACAAAACCAGATGAAACTAAATGAAAAATAGTGAACAAAATGAACAATATGATACAATACAAAACAAAAGAAAACTGGCATATGCATAACAGAACATCATAAAACAATGTTAAACAGGATTTTACCAATTTAAATTAGATGGAACAGGATAAAACAACCAAAAACAAAAAAAAAAACATTATAGGAAATAAAACAAGAAACGAAAGTTAACAAGACAAAACAAAATAGAACATAATAAAACAATATCAAAGTAGACGAAATAGGTTCAAACAATGTTAAAAATACGTAAGAAGATAAAATAATACAAGAAGATAAAACCAGATTTACTAGACTTATCTAGGAACACCAAAACTGAACGATAGAAAAAGTGAAACAAAATAAAACAAGTTAAAATCTAAAACACCAGATAAATGTAGATAAAAATAGCCTTTTATCATGTTTTGTCTTATTTTTATGTTGCTTAATCTTGTTCAATATTGGATGATTTTGTTTTGTCTTGTTTATCTTGTTACTTTTCAAATAAAGGAGTTTTTTCGTTGTTGTTGTATTTTATCACTATTACAAAACGTAAAAACATATTATTGGTGTTTGTCTAAATTATATTGATCCTATTACATAGTATTCCGTCTTACGACATAACTTGACGAACATAATTCCTAAAATTCACTCGGTCCATGGCAACCGTTCTCCAATTTCTCGGGCACCCCACATTCGCCAGATCACGCTCCACTTGGTCTAACCACCTCGCTCGTTGCGCCCCCGCTCGTCTTGTTCCTACCGGATTCGTAGCGAACACCTGTTTTGCAGGACAGTCGTCCGGCATTCTCGCAACATGTCCTGCCCAGCGTATCCGGCCAGCCTTAACCACCTTCTGGATACTGGGTTCGCCGTAGAGTCGCGCGAGCTCGTGGTTCATCCTTCGCCTCCACACTCCGTTCTCCTGCACGCCGCCAAAGATGGTTCTTAACACTCGTCGCTCGAATACTCCGAGTGTACGCAGGTCCTCCTCGAGCAATATCCATGTCTCGTGCCCGTAGAGAACAACCGGTCTAATAAGCGTCATATACAGGTTACACTTTGTGCGAGGGCTAAGTCTTCTCGACCGCAGTTGCTTGTGGAGTCCATAGTAGGCACGACTTCCGCTGATAATTCGCCTCCGGATCTCACGGCTGGTGTCCTTGTCTGAGGTCACCAGTGAGCCGAGATAGACAAAGTCTTCGACTATCTCCAGCTCGTCGCCGTCGATCGTGACCTTGTTATTACTGGACAAGCGGGTTCGGTCGGTCTCGGATCCGCAGGCCAGCATGTACTTCGTCTTGGACGTATTAATCATCAACCCAATCCTTCCTGCTTCGCGTTTCAGTTTGCGGTAGATCTCCTCCACCGCCACAGATGATCTGCCGACTATATTAATGTCATCGGCAAAGCAGATAAGTTGACTGGATCTGTTGAAAATCGTGCCCCGCATTTCGCCCACCGCTCGTCGAATAACACCTTCTAGCGCCACGTTGAACATCATGCAGGATAGACCATCACCTTGTCGAAGCCCCCTGCGCGATTCGAATGAACTCGACAATTCACCCGAAATCCGCACACAGCACTGCGTTCCATCCATCGTCGCCTTGATCAGTCTGATCAGCTTCCCGGAAAAGCCGTTCTCGTCCATGATTTTCCATAGCTCGTTACGGTCGATCGTGTCGTATGCGGCTTTGAAGTCGATGAATAGATGATGCGTAGGGACTTGGTGTTCACGGCATTTTTGGAGGATTTGCCGTAATGTGAATATCTGTTCCGTCGTAGACCGTCCCTCCATGAAGCCGGCCTGATGACTTCCCACGAATCTGTTTGCTTGTGGCGTTAGGCGGCTGAGTAGGATTCGGGACAACACTTTGTAGGCGGCATTGAGGACAGTGATCGCTCGGTAGTTCTCACAGTCCAATTTGTCGCCCTTCTTGTAGATGGGGCATATTACCCCCTCCTTCCACTCCTCCGGTAGCTGTTCAATGTCCCAGATCCGGATTATCAACCGGTGTAGACAATCGGCCAACCTGTCCGGGCCCATTTTGATGAGTTCCGCTGCGATGCCATCCTTTCCAGCCGACTTGTTTCTATTCAGCTGGCGAATGGCTTCCTTAACTTCACTCATCGTTGGGAGTGGCTCGTCTTCGTCGTTGGCTACGCCGGCGATGTACCTTCCCCCACCGTCTTGATCTCCTGCATGTGCGCCGTTCAGGTGTTCATCGAAGTGCTGCTTCCACCTTTTGATCACCTCACGATTGTCCGTCAGGATACCCCCGTCCTTATCCCGGCACATTTCGGCTTGCGGCACGAAGCCTTTGCGGGATGCGTTGAGTTTCTGATAGAACTTTCGTGTTTCTTGGGAACGATGCAGCTGCTCCAGCTCCTCGAGCTCCTCCTCCTCCAGGTGGCGCTTTTTCTCCTGGAAAAGTCGGACTCGCTGCCTCTTCCGCTGTCGGTGATTTTCCACATTTCGACGGGTGCCTCTCTGCACTACTGCTGCCCGCGCGGCATTCTCTTCGTCCATCACCCTCCTACACTCCTCGTCGAACCAGTCGTTCCGTCGAGATCGCTCCACATAACCGATGACGTTCTCTGCAGCACTGTTGATGGCTGTTTTGATGGTATCCCAACAGTCCTCGAGAGGGGCTTCGTCAAGCTCGCCCTCTGCCGGTAGCGCTGCTTCGACCGATTGCGCGTAGTCTGCCGCGACCTCAGGTTGCTGTTCCAAGCTCGTGTGTGTTGCCGCAGCTCTGGTAGATGGCACGACCATCTGGGTACGTTCGTACCGTGGAGCCCTTCCAGCATACCTCCTGCAGCGCTACGATGTCGAATTTGCGGCTCTTCAATTTGTTGGAGAGCACGTGGGTACTGCCCACAAAATTTAGAGATCGGCAGTTCCATGTTCCAAGTTTCCAATCGTTAGTCCCTTTCCGTCGCGTGGGTCTTTGCCGATTTCCATCCGAAATTTGTTGTTCGTTATTCGTTGCTTAAGTTTTTTAGTAGTCACAGGCTCGCAAGGCCCGCAGCTAACCCCACTATCTCGCAGGAGGACCGTCGTGATGTTGTTGTTTTGGGTCCCGAACACCACCAGGACGCTGTTGCACTCCGTACGCCGCCCCTAACATGGAGAACAGACGCGTACGAAGCCCCCTAACTCATTCTGCATGCGACCAAAGCATCCACCGGGGTTGGGTACCCGATCTCCGCTAAGGTTGCTTGATCCTATTATTGCGAAAATTATAAGGTAATGTTGTTTCTGAAAACCATTCCATAATGGCACATGTGCCAGAATCGGATGTTGCAAAAATCTGTTGTAGCCAAAATTGAATGTTGATGAAATCGAATGTTGCCAAAAACGAACGGGGTCTGTAGGGCGTTTGCACAGTGCATTAGTATAAATAAGCCGTTGGGCAAACAAATGTGACAGCCCCATGTTAAATAAATACAAATCGACTGAAGAAGGATATTTTTTGAAAAATTAATGAAAACTATTGAAAAGTTTCTTAAGTACGACACATTTTTCGAAAGCTAGATCATTTCTTGACTTGTTTGTGATTTTTTTCTAATTTTGAGTGAAGTTCTTTAACAAAAATGAAGACTTTGTACAGGATATGAGCGTTTTTAGCGGAAGCAGGACAAATATTGCTCAAGTTTATTATTCAACTAGCTGATCCCATACGAACTCCGTTTCGCTTTCAACTTGGAATATGTTATGAACAGTTGTATGAAAGTCAATTGCCAAGCATTTTCCAGATTTATTTTTAAGTAATAATTGCAAAAATATTGGACGATCACTCCGTCTGTCGTCTGCTACTAAATTAGAAATCAGGAATCAAAAACCACGTGAATAAATTTCGACTAAATCATTGCATAACAACGCCATTTATATGGACGACCCCTTCCGTCGACCCCTGGCAAAATATTTGACATCTGAAATCGATTGCCCGTCCCTGAAAACTACCTTGTGCAAATTTTCATCCCAATCCGATGTATAATTACGACGATATTTCAAAAATATTGAAAGGTTTATATGGACGATCCCCTTTGCCGGCCCCTTAAACTGAATTGAATACCTGAAATTCATTGCTCATCTCTCAAAACTCTCGTGTACCAATTTTCGTATGAATCCGATGGATAATAACGACAATATCGCATCAAAAGTGAACAGTTAACATGGACGACCCCTTTGGCCGACCCCTGGTTTTAGTTTGGATAAGTGAAATCGGTTGATTGTCCCTCATAACTCCTATGTCAAAATTTTCATCCCAATCCGATGTATAAAAACGTCAATATCACTGAAAATTTAATATGGACGACCCCTTTTGCCGGCCCTTTACACTAAATTTGATACCTCAAATCGATTGCACGTCACTCAATACTATCGTGTACCAATTTTCATCTGAATACGATGTATAATAACGTCAATATCGCGAAAACAGAGAATAGTTAATATGGACGACCCCTTTGGCTGTCCCCTTACAATAAATTTAACACCTGAAATCGATTGCTCGTCTTTCAACACACTCATGTGCAAATTTTCAACACAATCCGACGAAAACTAACGTCAATATCGCGAAAACAATATTTGTCTTGTATGGACGACCCCCTTCAAAAGGGGTCATCCAAAAATCTGAAAACATTTTTCATCCTTCCTGGTCCTAATGAGTATCCATGCCAAATTTCAGCTCTCTAGCTCTTAAGACGGCTGAGTCTATAGCTTAGCTTAGCTTAGCTTAGCTTGCTTGACTACTCATATCCACCTTAAATCATTTAACTTGAAATGCTGTGAAGATAGGATCATTCATCAAAAATAAAAAAAAAGGGAAACTTCAGATAACATATTTGATTAGGCTTTGCTCAACTTACGCATTTCGAATTCTATGATCGCTGGCGTGGCTAAGCAGAACAAGTTCTACCTCGCCAATGGTTGCTACTCCGTGATTGATCGAGGCCATCAATTTTGTGCAAGGGCCAACAGAATGGTGCTTGGGATTAGCAGTTCATTCACAATGCACAAAACTCATGCTCTCCCTTTGAAGAAGATCAATAACGGCGCCGGCCACGTCCTAGTAGTCAATGGGGGAAACATGAAAGGATGTTAGTAGGATACTTTTTAGGTTCAATCAACAACCTTCTGTCCCTATATATTCCAAAGACAAGCTTTGAAAAATTCAGAAACAAAGGTAGGCCAATATCACCACCTATGGAACCCGTCTGTACGTCTGCGAATCTATATTCAAATATCCAAGGATAGGGTTTTGTTAGTAGGGGAGAGGTTGTAGATCAGGATCCATTTTGGTGAATGGTGCGATCGAGTTTTCCTACACCTCCTATGCTCCTAGATATTTCCTAAGGAAACTCCTATTTCTATCTTTGAGGCAGTAATAACCAGTTTAATAGAAAAGTGAAAATGTGTTTAAATTATCTTTAAACTAACTTTTTTTCCTAATTCATGTTCCTGATACACTAATGTGTTTTCAAAAACAACCCTTTAGAGTAAAGACACTTTTATTATACTTCGCGGAATATTATTAAAAGATATTTAAAATATTAAAAATTTTGTTGATGTATGAAGTAAAGCCCTTGGGTTCTTTTAAATTTTTAACTTGTTATGTACGTTGTGTCAGTTATCACAAGATCGTTTTTGGAAACTCATCAGTGCAATTCAACTTTTTGCCTCATATTGATTTAACAATTGCACGGAGAAAACAAATTAACCAAAAAAGTTGGTTATTTATAAGATGGACTCAACAAGATTGAAATAGCAGAAATCAATTCAATGGAAATCCAAACCTTAACTGATTAAGAAAAAAAGGCTTTTTTAAATAATAATTTAGTAAAAGTTCAAAGCTGCGTTTGCCGTAGTAAATCAAACACTTATCAGCACCTAAACTGAACAAAATGACACATAATATACATAAAACTAACTGAAAGTATGAATGGACTACGTCAGAAAAATTGATGTCTTAAATACAAAAGTTTATTATATTCCTGATTTTATCGTATTTTTAACGCTTGAAGCATTATTTTTATTTATTTCTATGAATGATTCAATCCTATACTCAATCAAAATACACTCATCCCTGATCCATTCAGTATATCAAACTCGAGAACGCGAAGAAATTTGAATCGTCCAAGTAATGTGTTTTATTAAATGCTTTGAATATGAAAATAATATCAAATTGGAATTGAAATACGATTTGGAGACGAACTCCACATTAGACTGAGTCGATCCGGGCCCACTCCCGAACCTCCCAAACCCCGGGATCCAAAAAGCCTCGTCCCGGCTCAAAACTCATCCATGATTCCCCACAGAATCCCCAAGCAACGCCTACACAAGCAAACCAGAACTTCAAGGTCTGTATGGGAAAATCGAATATCCTGCACTGAAAAACCAACACCAATCCTGTCTCCTCCGTAGAACCGAGCCCGCTAACGGTTCCCGCGCGAATCCATGAATTCCCTAAAGGAAACCTTCCTCCGACGAACCCTGACGAATACCACAACCCCGTATCCAACTAGGCAAAAAAATTATTAGCTAACAGGGGCATGTCCCTTGACCTTGAAAAACAAGAAACTCAATCGACATTACCTCTGGATGCATAGCGAAGTTTTGCATGGAAATAAGTCATGCAATACCTCTCCAGGCATCCAGCAGCGATGCAATCCGAGTCCACTTCTTTTCAATGCCAAAAGACATTGTCCGATTCAACAATAACTTTCCAGTCCAATAAGACATGAAATTACGGTCCTCGACAAAGCAGTTCAGCGGAAAATTCTCCTCAAAAAACCCATAAATAGGCACAAAAACCATCAACAGGCCCGGCTTCGCAGAAGAAACAAAAACTATGTTGATCCCTCAGTACAAAACACTCAACTTCCCCATACAAACCCAAAAGCCCAATCTACCCATGCAAACGCTACTCAAAAACTCTGCAAAAAAAACACGGATGAGTCCCGAACCAAAACGAAGCTTTCCAGACCCCAGAGTCTGAGAAATTAAAAAATGACCCCAAACCGACACAGTATACTACATGCCTTTTGCTATTCTGAATACATTTGGTTTTTGCAAAGTTACAAAAAAAAATTTAAAAAATATATAATGCAGCTACATAAATTTTTATAATTATTGATTGTAGATTGTATTCATATTTCCATAATTTGAGATGTGTGCGATTAGGTGGCAGTGATAATGAGAGCTTTTTTAGTTGTTCAAGATAAAACAGCATCATCTGGTTTTTTATTTTTAAATCTTGATAATTGTGTACAACTTTGAGGAAAAGATTCTTTTTTTTTGCTATTGATAAATGACAAATTTTTATACCATTATAAATTCTCACATGGAGATAATCAGATTTAAAAACTTGAAATAATACCACCTGGCTAAACAAAACCTGAATCGGATCAAGAAAACAAAAAATCAACAACCTGGTAAACTGGTCACTAATTAACAAAAAAAAAACAACACTTAAATTGTTGTAATACCTACTAATGAAAGTAATTATTATAAGCATTTAATTCCGAAATTTTAGAAGAATTTAGATGACATATTTTTTTTTATTAACTTTTCAAAAAAAAAAAAGTGTTGTAAATAAATAAAAACAGAGATTATTATTCATACAACTTAACTAAAAACATTTTTTCTGAAATTAATGTGGGATATTAAGAAATGGAATAATAAAGTGAAATAATACTAAAGTCAAATTGAGCTTAGCTTTTAGAATCTAAACCTTATCGCAGTGTAGTATGTTCTTATTAAAGAGCATAGAAAGTCAGATAGCTCCACGTGTTATTATAACTAAAATCTTGTTGATTGACTTTGATTGAATATGAATGAACTGTGAAGTAAATGAGGTGATCCTAAATAACACCGAAAAATCCGCAACGTCCAAAATTATTGGCACCATGTTTAAAGTGTAAATGTGACACACACACACACACACACACACACACACACACACACACACACACACACACACACACACACACACACACACACACACACACACACACACACACACACACACACACACACACACACACGCAAACACTCACACACACACACACACACACACACACACACACACACACACACACACACACACACACACACACACACACACACACACACACACACACACACACACACACACACACACACACACACACACACACACACACACACACACACACGCAAACACTCACACACACACACACACACACACACACACACACACACACACACACACACACACACACACACACACACACACACACACACACACACACACACACACACACACACACACACACACACACACACACACACACACACACACACACACACACACACACACACACACACACACACACACACACACAGACACACGCACACACACACACACACACACACACACACACACACACACACACACACACACACACACACACACACACACACACACACATAGTTATTTATTTTTTGGTTCGGAATCCGAAGTTCAGATGTCTCTGCTTTAAGATTGACCGTATCGCATTGGCATTTCAATATTGCATTCCACATTTGATGCAAGTTGTGCTTTTCGAGCAGAACCTCTGCTGAGCTTCTACTGGTATCGGAAAAGCTTTCGAATCTTATCGCGACTTTCGCACAAGCTTGAACACAATACGGGCGGTGAAATATTTCCTAGAATAAATATTTTGAGCTACCCTATGAAGATTAATGAATTTTCAAATTTTGATTATCAATTTGTATTAATGGTATTAAATGGCAAAAAAATAAATCATGCACTTATCTTGAACGATGAACAAACGAGAAACAGCATCTTTCTGCTCAACTCTCTTGGAAGGCTCATGACTCACGATGTCTTTCGATTTTCTGAAAGTGTCCGGGAGGCGTAGTGCGAGCCCCTATCCATTCAGTGGCTCAGGAACCAAAACTTTACTTCAAATTTCAGAGACGAAATCTCACCTCCACGCAAGAATAAAACAGCACAGATATTCTTTTTTAGTTTAACAACCGCGTTTCGGAGCAATATTTTAAAAACACTACTAATATTATGCAAAATAATTAAAAATACGTAAACAAGATCACAAAAAAGCTTCTACTTGGCAGCAGCGTTGCCAAAACTCTCCTCTTAAGACGGCTGAGTCTATAGAGGACAAACAAACAAACAAACAAACAAACAAACAAACAAACAAACATACAGAAGACAGAAATTGCTTTTTATATATATATAGATTTCGTGACGAAAACTCTTAACTTCATCTTCCTGGTTCTAAATTTTATATAATAAACCCAAAAACGTGAACAAAGGATCTGGGGGAACCGTTTAATGTGCATTACAATGATGGTTGGCTTGTTTTAATTTTTGTTTTGCTTGGTTCCCCACTGATATCCAATAAAATAATCACCTAATCGTTTCCACTTGTTAGCAAATGATCCGAAATATACTTTATGAATGTTTTTTAGAGAAATTGAGCATTCATTTAAGGGAAAACCAACATTTTAGTTGAATTTTGCTTTCGCCTCTAACCTCTAATGTGTGCCCAACAGACCTCTTGTATGTGTTTGTAGCAAAAGCACTATTGTGGTTGTTTTATGCGATTTTCAGTCATTTACAGCATTTAAGAGTTAAGCGAAAACCGCCATCTTGGATTTAAATATGGCGTCACATAGCGAAAATCGACTTCTTCTTGTTTACACCATTTAACTTATACCCATATTTTGGAGGTTTCATGCGATATGCGATATTTATAGCGTTTTAAAAGTTAATCGAAAGCCGCCATCTTGAATTTCAAGATGGCGTCTGACATCGAAATTCGACTTCAACTCATGGTTTATGCCACGGGTCATTCACAATCAATCACTTTTCATTTAAAAAATCTGTTCTCATTTACTGTACTAATGATTAGCAACTAATAAACGAGAAACTCATCCTAAGCGTGTAATCGGTTGGCTGGCAAGAGAAACGTCAAATTTTATCTTTTTATATGGCTCTCATAAAACCATTCTAAAACTAATCAAGCTTTATAAAAGCTTTGGTGACCAAAATTTTGAAGCATAATGATTGGATCGAAGTTTAATAGCTTTATTAGAGTTCTGGTGATGTTTAGAGCGCGCTTTAGCATTTTATTAAGATTAATGCTATAGTTCTAACGAAGTTTTGCTGACCATAATAAAACTTAAATTGTTACTTGGGATGTATATATATAGAGTTAGTCACCTTACTTTGGACCCTTTTAGCGATGGCTTTTATAAATCCATGTTTCTCCTTGAAGAAAGGAAGTTTTGTGGTTTTCGGAATAACTATTTATAGATAAGATCATATATCTGCAAGTTCAAGTGAGATTTTTGTACATAATGCAGTTATTGATAGATTTACAGAGATTTGGATGATACAAATTTTCAACTTTTAACAAACTGTTCCTGATTTGTTTCTAGACTGGTACCTATTATTGGAGGAGGATCTTAAACACCTTAAAATCTTTGATTTTTCGAAGAAAAAAATCAACAAACAATTTATTTTTAGTAAGTGATTTCAAATTGATTTTCATCCTATACGAGTTTTTCAGACTTTTTAAAAATCATTTAAAAAAGTCATTTATGGATATCTCTATCATTTTTACTCCCAGCTAGTACTGGCAACAGCACTATAAATATTTATATCTTTTTTGTGTAAATTTGTAGTCTATTGTTAGAAGGCTCCAGATAGGTTCAAAATTATGCCCTTATGAAAATATGCACCTTGATTGGTTAGTGCAGAAACAAAATTTTGGTAATGATAGGTCTTAAAGTGGAAAATTATGGTCAAAAGTCCCCTATGTTTGGACCCTTTACGAATTTTCTTTGTTTTTCAATAATTTTCTTTTATTTTGGAAAAATAAACGATAGTTGTTTCCCATTAAAGTTTGGCTAGGACAGTTGAATAATGAGATTTTAGCTTATTCACTCTGATTTCCCACTAATGCCTCCCACTAATTGAGCTATCCGTTCTTTAAAAATTTTGAAAGTTTATAGTATGTAGTATTTTGAAGTTTGATTTTGAATTGGCAATGACTATGGTTGAAAATTTCTTATCTCATTGATTCTATCTCGTGTGGAAATCAAATTTATGCCCCATTTTCTATTGAACTGTTATCAAATTTAATGAGAAATAACATTATCCTTGACTATGCAAGTCAAGGATAATGTTATCTCTCTCTAAGTACATATTTGAAATTCAACAACAAATTCAACAAAAAAATCTCAATATACCCAGTTGCTCTAAATGCCATTTTAAGCTAAAATAAAATTTCCGGGAATCGTTCTGCGGGACACAAACAAAAATAAGGTCAAACTCAGAAACTGCGCAAATTTTGAACGCTCCCATTTTTCCTAACGCCCGGTTCGAAAACAAAACCCTCAAAACTAAAAGTTCGAGATTAAAGAAAAGAAAAACAACGCCAATGTTCGTCTCTTTCTCCAGGAATTTATTGACCGATCAAAATAAGAGTGAAAAACAGATTTCCTAAGCAACACACTTGGGTGATATTTCGCAAATGCGCTATTATAGTGACGACTTTCTGGAGCCATGGGATTTTTATGCTCAATTTGAATATTCAGATTAAGAAAAAAATCTCCGAAAAAAACTTGACGGCGACGCCACGCCAAAACAATAAAGATCAAGCGAGATTTTTTTTCTTCAGGCGAACTTTTGCCGGTCGATGGAAGAATGTCCAACTGATTTTTGTTTTTGAATTTTTTGCTCTTGGAAAGATGAACCGAAAACAAGCTCCCAAACAATCAAGAAAAGTCCGGATTCAGGTGGAAAACTGCATATTTTCATCGGGTAAGCCCACGGTTTTGAGGATGTTTTTGTTTTTCAAAACGTCTCCTGTCGTCTTCGTCGGGTTTTTTCGGTGTTGTTGTCTTTTTACAGATCGAGTTTCTAAGGCTTAAAAAATTCAAAAAACTACTCGAATCCGGTTCGAAGCGGATCGGAGCGCCAAGGTTGAACTTAAACTGGACGCGCGAAAATCGATCCGAATCTCGAACACACTCAGCAGGAAAATTAATTAATTAAAGAGCCATCTGGATCGACAAACGTTTTGAGCTGAGGGCGTTCGCAAAGGAAAGGAGCAACCGACAAAAAAATACTAATCGATGGAAGCATCTGGAAGCGTCTTCTTTTGTGGGCAAAAAAGGACGCGCAAAATGCAGATCGAGATCAGCGCGTCTGGCCTTTGAAAATTTGTTTACGTTTCGGACCGCAGGCTTTTGTTTTGGGTTTGGGCGTCAAAAAAACTTATTTTTCGATTTTATGCGTTTCGAGTTTAATACCGGCAGCTGCGCTTCTCTAGTGAGTCACAAACATTAAGTCGTGAATCCATAAAGATTTTATCTTAAGTTGGGAAACTTTCCAGCTCAAAATCGACCTGCTGAGATGATTCATTGGATTTCAAATTAGCAAATTGCGTCTTCAGGAATTGCTTTAGCGAATCAAAACAACTATTCGATACATACCTACGGAATCGTCCAAAAATATATTTAAGCTGAAAAACACAACTCGAAAAATGATGAGTTAGCTTGACTGTTTAACACTTAGAGACTCAAGTTCGAAAAAAGGTCAGTTTTCCAAACTTCCCAAATTACTTTTATTGAGCTACTTTTTGAGCATTTATCTACCAGTCATTTCAAAAAGTTGAGCTAAAGTATGAAATGTAGAGAAATTTTTTTAAATAAACAACTTCTTCCTTTTTTTTTCAAAGTTTTAATAGGTCGACAAATTTGAAAAAAAAATCAAATAAGTGATCTAATGCATTGCCTTCACCTTGCAGTATTCTTTTATTAGCTTGTTAAAAAAGCAAGAAAATCTCCATCAGTTTTAGAAATTCTTACCATATTTTTAGAATCAACAGTTCTTAGGGATTCTGAACCTAATTTGGGATCACAACATTAAAATGCGTTTTCTGGCCTTTAGAAGCGCTTTTTGGGTTTTCTGAGCTTTATTTGGGATCACAACTTTAAAATGCGTTTTTTGGCCTTAAGAAGCATCTTTTGGGGTTTCGGATCCTAATTTGGGATTACAACTTTAAAATGCGTTTTCTGGCCTTTAGAAGCGTTTTTGGGGATTCTGAGCTTAATTTGGGATCACAACTTTAAAATACGTTTTCTGGCCTTAAGAAGCGTCTTTTGGAGATTCTGATCTTAGTTTGGGAACATAACTTTAAAATACTTTTTCTGGCCTTAGAATCGTCTTTTGGGAATTCTGAGCTTAATTTGGAATCCCAACTCTAAAATGCGTTTTTTGGCCTTTAAAAGCGCTTTTTGGGATCCTTAGCTTAATTTGGGATCACAACTTTAAAATGCGTTTTCTGGCCTTTATAAGCGTCTTTTGGGGATTCTGAGCTTAATTTGGGATCACAAGTTTTTTGGCCTTAAGAAGCATCTTTTGGGGCTTCGGATCCTAATTTGGGATCACAACTTTAAAATGCGTTTTCTGGTTTTTAGAAGCGTTTTTGGGGATTCTGAGCTTAATTTGAGATCACAACATTAAAATCTTTTGAGGATTCTGATCTTAATTTGAGAACATAACTTTAAAATACGTTTTCTGGCCTTAGAATCGTCTTTTGGGGATTCTGGCTTAATTTGGGATCACAACTCTAAAATGCGTTTTCTGGCCTTTTAAGCGCTTGTTGAACATTCTGAGCTTAATTTGAAATCCCAACTCTAAAATGCGTTTTTGGCCTTTAAAAGCGCTTTTGGGGATCCTTAGCTTAATTTGGGATCACAACTTTAAAATACGTTTTCTGGCATTCAGAAACGTCTTTTGGGGATTCTAACCTTAATTTGGGATCAAAACTTTAAAATGCGTTTTCTGGCCTTTAGAAGTACAAAAGATGTTGGGCCTTTGAAAGTTAAACTGAAAAATTTAAAGTGTTTGAGCATTTTCACGTATTTGAATTACTCAATAGGAACTTTTAATAAAACTTATTGAAAAAAAATATACACATAAATAACAAAACCCTAGTAGGTACCTAGAGGTTAAATACAATAAAATAAAAGACTCAAAATGAGAATAGTTTGAGATGAAAACAAACAACAAGGTGTCAAGTTCCAATTGAAAAAATGAGTCTACATCAGTTTCACTATTAATTTCATTGCCCTAACAACCCAGGATTTAAAACTGTAAAAAACTATGAATTTATCAAAATTCATGACCGAAAAATCCAGTTGAAAGCTAGTAAATTCACAAAAGATGAACAAACTTCGACCGGATTTAAACATCGCAGCAAATAAATGAAACGCAATAACAACCCAGGGATGCACCCGTTCCGAACTTGCAAATGGCCACAGTTTATTTTTAGCATTCGATCCAGATCGCAAGCACCCCCTCATCTTCCTCAACTTGCTCCCGTTGTTGATGCCAACAATATTGAACGACACGTAGCCACACCAGCAACCAGGGGAAAAAGACTCAAACGAAAGGCAAAAAGAGCGGGCGCGAAACTCAAAAATAACCCATCAATCCATCCGGCTCGAACCGGTCCCATCCAGATGGTTCCGATCCGATAAGGTCGAGAATTGTTTTTCTTTTTTCGAGGAACCCTCTGCCTACCGAGGCCTGGAATGCAGCCAGCCGGCCAATGTTAGCGGTCCAAGTGTATTTCCAGCTCATCACATTTCTCCCGCATGTATTTGCATAATGGCCGGGGTAGCAAGGCGCAAGGAACATAGCTGATCGACCAACAAGTTCCCTAAAAAAAACTTTTAAGCGAAAAAATTCCCATCAGAAAACTTTAAGGGAAATAAAAAAAGTTTATTCAATGCATGCGCTAACTTGCATCCTATAGATTATTAGTTCGGCAAATCTTCAATGCAAATCACCGCATAACCAACACCATAGCTTTGTATGAATTGTTATGATATAGATGTAGTTTTTGTAAATGTATGTATTATTTGGATGAATGAGTTAATCACTTCCGCAACCGCTATAAAAATTAATAACAGTTTTTGGTTTTATTAATCTATGACAGGCATTACGCACGCGTTTAGAACCTGCCTAATGTCAAGTGATTCGTTGTTCTAAAATTTACAATTTACAAATTACAGTTCATTGAAGCAACCTTACCTTACCTCACGTTTACTCAGTTCTTATCTTGCCATAGCTTTGGCTGAAAATCCTTCAAATATTAATAGATGCTTCCAATTAAATTTTTTTTAAATGTATGAAAATAAAAAAAAAATATTTGGGTTTTTCAATAATTATGTAAAATCACTTTTTTGAATTTTTTTTTTTTACTTTTTTATTTTTTTCAGGTTTTTTTATTCACTTATACTTTTTTATCTTTTTTTATAACTTTTGTACATTTTCGATTTTTCGACTTATTGATTTTTTAGACTTTTTTGACTTTTTTGACTTTTTTGACTTTTTTGACTTTTTTGACTTTTTTGATTTTTTTGACTTTTTTGACTTTTTTGACTTTTTTGACTTTTTTGACTTTTTTGACTTTTTTGACTTTTTTGACTTTTTTGATCTTTTTGACTTTTTTTACTTTTTTGACTTTTTTGACTTTTACTTTTTTTACTTTTTTGACTTTTTTGACTTTTTTGACTTTTTTGACTTTTTTGACTTTTTTGACTGTTTTGACTTTTTTGACTTTTTTGACTTTTTTGACTTTTTTTACTTTTTTGACTTTTTTGACTATTTTGACTTTTTTGACTTTTTTGACTTTTTTGACTTTTTTGACTTTTTTGACTTTTTTGACTTTTTTGACTTTTTTGACTTTTTTGACTTTTTTGACTTTTTTTGACTTTTTTGACTTTTTTGACTTTTTTGACTTTTTTGACTTTTTTGACTTTTTTGACTTTTATGACTATTTTGACTTTTTTGACTTTTTTGACTTTTTTGACTTTTTTGACTTTTTTGACTTTTTTGACTTTTTTGACTTTTTTGACTTTTTTGACTTTTTTGACTTTTTTGACTTTTTTGACTTTTTTGACTTTTTTGACTTTTTTGACTTTTTTGACCTTTTTGACTTTTTTGACTTTTTTACATTATTGACTTTTTTGACTT
Source organism: Uranotaenia lowii (assembly GCF_029784155.1). Taxonomy (NCBI): domain Eukaryota; kingdom Metazoa; phylum Arthropoda; class Insecta; order Diptera; family Culicidae; genus Uranotaenia; species Uranotaenia lowii. The sequence goes on along the minus strand of NC_073693.1, from coordinate 63,376,595 downwards.
CTCTTACTTTTTTTACTTTTTAAGTTTTTTTTTTTACTTTTTTGAGTTTTTTTAGTTTTTTGACTTTTTTGATTTTTTTTTATTCCTTATTTTTTGACGTTTCGACCCTTTTGAATATTTTTAATTTTCTTTTTGATTTTTGTCTTGTTTATACTCTTTTTACTTCTTTTTATATATTGACTTTATTGACTTAATGACTGTTTTGACTTTTTAATTTGTGACTTGTTTTTCTTCTTACTATTTGGGCTATTTTTTTTTTTTGTTTTTATCGTTTATTTTTATTATTTTTTTTTTCATCTACTCAAACAGCAATCATTCTTAAATCATCGACAAAACGAGAACAAACAGTGAAAATACAAACCCTCGTGGAAAGAGCACAACACAGACTCGGAAATTCAAACAAAATAATGTTAATAAATGAGGCCCTCAGAGCCAAAGGGGTATAAGTGACAAAATTGTCGATTTTGAGTTAATGATGCCAAACGATTCTTCTTATTTAAAACTATATTTCGAGATTTTTTCAGATTTTTAGAATTTTATTTACATAATTTTTCGTTCCAAATTAAAATAAAATTTTTCGACAAATATATGGAAAATTACCAAACACAACAACTTAAAAGCCTGTTTTCTCGAAATGCGCTTCCATGCACTTATACCCCTTTGGCTCCAAGGGCCTCAAATGATTTTTTTTTATTTTGAAGATATTTAAATGTTCGGTAAAATTTCGTTATAGACTGGGCCAACCTTTTGTTCTGTTGATTATGAAATGGAGATTTTTCAAGAATTAATGTCATATAGAATCTAGTCATACCTTCTACGCGACGTAGGTTTAATCTCAACTTTACCCTACTTGACTGTAGTGTATTCTACCCTACTTTACTCTGTTCTATTCTACTCTACTCTAAAAAAAGGCATACACAGCCTTAGCCGATTTAGGCTTTACAGACTGAATAAATGACGTGGACAACTTAAGATTAACATTTTACACCCAGTACCGAGGTGGGAATCGAACCCATCATACTCTACTCTATTCTACTTAAGTCTCCCTACTCTATTTTTTCTCTACTCCACTCTGCTTTACTCTACTCTACACTACTCTACTCTACTCTACTCTACTCTACTCTTTTCTACAATACTTTAATCTACTCTACTCTTCTCTACTCTTTTCTACTCTAGGCTATTCTTCTCAACTCTCTATTCTACTCTACTTTGCTCCACTCGATTCTACTTAATTCTATTTTAGTCTCCCCTGCTCTTCTTTTCTCTACTCCACTCTGATATATGTACTCTTCTCTACTGTACTCCACAATACTCTACTCTACAGTACTCTATTCTTCTAAACTCTACATAACTCTACTCTGCTTTACTCTGCTCTACTCCGTTCATCGTCGTATCACGATGCCAGCAATGTTCATGAGAATGATAGCACCAGCCGTACCTGCTCCGAATCTCTACCGGGATGCACCTGCGGAAGTCATAAGGAAGACCCTTACCCACCCAAAACAGTCGTGCCGTCCATCGTCAACAGCCGATTTCTACACTCATTTTGTTCCAGCCTTCAGAGTCATCCCGGTCCTGTCTCTGTGGAACGGGAAGGAGTCTTCCGAATCCCACCCGCAGGCTAGTATCCAAACTATCATCCCAATCGCCTGCGTCAAGTATTTCCGGTTTTCAGCATGCATACCACAGGCGACTTTGCCAATCCAACAACTACTTTTTCGTGCTCAACATCAGCGGGGTGCCTCCAGCCGAGTATTATGGGAGTCCCTGGGCCCTCCACCGCAGTCAAGCTTGTACCCGGTCTTTTTAAGAATCACACATTTGGTTCCAGCCATCAAAGTCGCCCCGCTCCTGCGTGTGGTCTAGGGATCTCCCAAGCTCCTTTATCAGGTGAGTTTGATGGCTGTAGAGTGACGTTCTCCCTTGATGATTTCTCTTCTCGCAGCACTCACGTGCAGGTATCAGATATCACTCGACGAAAAAGACACCTATTATACCAGAACCTCGACGCAGCCTGACGGGTGTACTACCATTGTCAGACTCATATCAACTGCTCCTCTAGAACACACAGAACGCACCGTGCATCTGGCTTCAACCCTTTCCCGGCGTCATTTGACAATCTACTACCAGAACGTCCGAGGTATGAGAACGAAAACGAACGACTTCTATCTCAGCGCGGCTGCTTGCGATTACGACATTATCGTTCTAATGGAAACTTGGCTAGGCCCTGACGTTCTTAATTCCGAGCTCACTTCGCACTATCCAGTATTTCGATGTGACCGTAACGTTCAAACTAGTTCTTTTCTTCGGGGTGGAGGTGTGCTAATTGCTGTGAAGTCGTCTTTGCATTGTTCATCTGTCACGCTGAGTGACTCCAGCCCTTGGGACAAGTGGCTGTCACTTTGAAACTCCCGGTGTCCACGATTTATCTTTGTGGTATCTACATACGGCCATCTTCTCCTGCTGAAGTTTACTCGTTGCACGCTTCGGCTGTTCAGGACATTTGCAACCTTTCTTCTAAAAACGACACAATCGTTATTCTAAAGCTTAGTTCTTTTAGAAATGGGACAGTTACGAATGCCTGTATCTAAAAAACCATTCGTTTGAACGAAATACTTTCTATGAAGAAAAAGAAGGTAATGTTATGATCTTTTATGAAAAAATTTGAAAAAAAATATTTACCGTTATTTGTTAAAGAAATTTCTACTTTATTATTAATATCTCCCATTGACCGGCGCACACTTTTTTCAGTCATGGAATTGATCAGTTTCTCCAACTTATACTTCGTAAAATCTATATTTTAGGTGGCTTCACCCTCCTTCTTCAATTTCTGATACTTTTTGGTCCAATAGTTTTCTGGAAACTAGAAACTGGAAGCATTTTAGTGGATACAGTTGTTTCGAAATGAACAAATTTGATTATTTTTGACCACATTTTTGAACGTTTTTTTTCGGTACCGGTTTTACAGCTTGAGAGCTTTGGAACTATCAAAAAATGGTTGTTTGAGGTTGGATTTCAATGAGTCATTACTAGGCAACACTTTCAGCTTATCGGAGAAAATTGTTTTGGACATTTCAGCGATCTACCCTTAGTTTTTCGTTTATTGAAAATTAAAAATGCTGGTATGAGACTTGACTTCCTTGATGACCCTCAAACGTAGTTGCCGATCCTGTGCTTTACTCCAATGCTTGATTTGAACTTTGTGGACATTTTTACAGTGTTTGCATACTTATCCACCACAAAAACTTAGTAATTCTTTGAATAATCAACGGTTTTGTCAGCTATCAATTTGATAATGACGTATTTTCAAGGAAACTGTGCAAAATGATTTTTTTCCTTTTCTCTTGTATCGTACATATCTCAAAAACGCGTAAATTTTAAATTTTGAAAAAAATAGGTCAAATAGTACTTTTTACAGGCAACAAAATGCTGTCAAAATTTTCAATATCCAATAACTAGTTAACGAGCTATTAGCAAATGAAAGTGTCCCATTTCTAAAAGAACTAAGCTTTAGGGGACTACAATCTACCGGGATTTGTTTGGGTTTACGTCGAGGAACTAAACTGTTATATACTCACTAATGCATCGACCGAAGCAGAGTCAACATTCTCCGAAACGATGTTGGTTACTGGACTTAGTCAAGTTAATTCTCTATGGAACGCGAATGACCGTATTCTTGATCTCTCTTTCGTTAGTGGCACTTGTGACGTTGAAGTGATTGAACTCCCTTCAAGTTTTTTGAGACCAGATGCACACCACAAGCCTTTCGTGCTCTGTGTTACCATTAATAATAACTGTGACGCACACTCTCCAACAAACTACGGTGAATCAGAACTCGATTTTGCAAGGTGTGACTATACTGTGTTTAATCAAAGTCTGTCTTCGACCAACTAGCTTGAGTTACTCGGTGACAAATCAACGGAAGACGCAACGGTGCTGTTTTTCGAAAAGCTTTTCGATGTCATGAACAGGATCATCCCACCTAAGCGGACACGCCTCAACACAACCAAACTTCCGTGGTGGTCTTCTGAACTTCAGCATCTTCGAAATATTGTACGCAAGGCTCGAAAGCGTTTTCTACGTTCCAAGTCCCAACAAGATAAAGAAAATCTAAAACAACTCGAAACTCGATACAACGATTACCAAACCGCATTATTTCGTAGCTACATCGACCGAATGGAATTAAACCTTAAGGACAATCCATCTAGTTTCTGGACGTTTGTGAAGAACCGCAAGTTAAGCAACTGTATACCTGAGCAATTGACCGCAGATTGTAATGAGAAATTCTTCTTGAGCAGCGTGAATAATCCCAATTCACCTGAGCGAGTAGACAGGGTATTCCTACGCATGACATTACGCTACCATCCTTTAACTTTACCCAACGTGATGTCCTATCTGAGCTGGAAAAACTGAACGTCATAAAAGGTCCTGGAACTGATCTTCTTCCACCAATATTCTTGAGGGAATGTGCAGAATCATTGAAGCTGCCTATCTGTCTACTTTTCAATCGTTCTCTTCACGAACGGAAGCTTCCTGCGGTATGGAAGACCGCCTCGATAACTTCCGGTTTGTCCGGTTCCGGTTGTCTTTGAGAGCATGGTTCACTCGGTGCTCTATAACGCCACTCGTCACTTGATCTCTGACTATAAACACGGATTCGTTAAGAAGCGATCCACGGTGTCAAACCTGGTGTGTTACACCAACTTCCTATCAACCGAAATCCAGAAGCGTCGACAAGTGGATGTAGTATACTTTGACTTCAGTAAGGCTTTCGACAAAGTTCCTCATCGACTTGACATTGAAAAGCTGGTTCACATGGGTCTTCCTCCTTGGATGACCGAATGGCTTCAATCGTATTTGACCGATCGAAGAGCGTCTGTCAAGATCAATACATCACGTTCGCGTATTTCTTATTTGACCTCAGGTGTACCGCAAGGCAGTATTCTAGGCCCTTTGATATTTGTTCTTTTTGTAAACGATCTGGCTTTCCGTCTGAAATCCTGTATGCTGCTATATGCTGATGATCTTAAGATCTACAAAATAATCTCATCAGCTCTAGATTGCCAGGCTCTTCAAACTGACATCGACGAGCTTCTCCTGTGGTGCTCCGAAAATGGGTTGCAGTTGAACATAAAAAAAATGCAAGTCCATAACTTTTAGTCGCCGTCAGTTCAACGTCTGCTTCAAGTATAGTATCAACGGTACCAGCATCGATCAAGTCAGCTCCAAGAACGATCTGGGAGTCATTGTTTAGTAAAAACTAACGTTCAGCTACCATATCAGTGCCATCACAGCGAAGGCTTTCTCTGTTCTTGGATTCGTGAGGCGCAATTCACAATATTTTCAGGATGTATACACTCTTAAAGCTGTGTACTGTTGCTTGGAGAGAAGCATGGTTGGTCCGCACTTCTCAAATCCGACAGTGCGCTGTGTAAATTGCACCGTTACCTTCTACGATTTGTAGAGTACCACACTTCATTCCGAAATGCTCTACACTCGTTTCCAAATACAGCCGAAGCCAAGTGCCGAGCTAAACCGATGCCCCAATAGCAACACTACTGTGTGAGCAGGAGAAATCCCGAAACACACAACTGAAATGCATTTTTTCCTTCTCTTCCTACCACAGTAGGCAAACAAACAGCACGAAACGATATTGCTTCTTCTTCTTCCTTTTCTTGTTGTGAAAAAACCAAGCCTACTGAGTTGCTTTAGAGCTGCTCCCCTACACTGAATGTGATGATTTTTTTTTCTCTTGCTCTCACCCTGGCGAAGCGTTCTCTGCTCTTTGATTGGGTGTACGCCGGGTTTCTTAAAAGAGCAGGGCAAGTGTTTCAGAACGAAAAGTTCACTGAGTTGCATTTTTCAAGCCGCTTGGGGAGAAATAGACAACCATGGAGAGAAGTGTATTGGAGTACGCCGCTTGTGTGGTGGCTCCTTACCAGTGGAACGACCCAATCAATCTTCCGAATTATGAGAATCGGTGCATGTTGATCAATTTAGAAACCCTCTCTTCCAGACGTGTAAAACTAAAACGGCTATTCGTGTTTGATTTGGTTACCGACAACGTGGATTGTGCAGCTCTACTATGCTTTCCTGCACCACCCAGACATCTGTGAGAAAGACAACTTTTAGCACTAGGCATGCACCGCACTACTTACGGACAGAATAATCCTCTGACCAGCTGTTTTCAGTGTTTTAATGTTGTGAAAAATTTGTTTGATTTTACTGTGTCCAAAACGATGTTTAAACATAGGATTAAGAACCTCAGATATTAAGATAAGTCTGTGGGACATTTGAATCCAAGACGGTGTATGAAATAAATAAATATATGAATAAATACACTACTCTACTTTACTCTACTTTACTCTACTCTTCTCTACTCTTCTCTACACTACTCTAATGTTCTCTACTATACTATGTTATACCCCATTAAAATCCACTCTAGTCTACTTTACTCTTCACTACTCTACTTAACTCTAATCTATTCTGCTCTACTTTACTGTACCCTACTCTGCTCTACTCTTCTCTACTCTACTCTACTCTTTGCAACTCTTCTCAAGTCTTGTCAACTCTTCTCAACTTATTTCTAATCGACTCTACACTACTCTACTCTATTTTTGTCATTTTTGTCATTTTTGTCATTTTTGTCATTTTTGTCATTTTTGTCATTTTTGTCATTTTTGTCATTTTTGTCATTTTTGTCATTTTTGTCATTTTTGTCATTTTTGTCATTTTTGTCATTTTTGTCATTTTTGTCACTTTTGTCATTTTTGTCATTTTTGTGTCATTTTTATGTCATTTTTGTGTCAGTTTTGTGTCTTTTTTGTGTCAATTTTTGTCATTTTTGTATCTTTTCTGTGTCATTTTTGTGTCATTTTGGTGTCATTTTTGTCATTTTTGTCATTTGAGTTTTTTTTTCCTTTGCTGTGGATGAATACTGCTCGGCAGTTAAAAGAAGGAGGATCGTTCTGCCCCACAAGGACCTACTCCCGAAAAAACCACACCCGTGAAATTGGCGACACAGTCCACAAAATTGGCAAGCGCAAACAAGTTTTTTCGACGCTTTTTGGAATGCCTTTTCCCTCCGCCCTGTCACTGAGGTCCAATAACTTTTTTCACCACTCCCTGACCGGTGCACTTTATTTTTGGAGCGCTGCCTTTCAATGTAGTTCGAGGGGCTATTTTTAGACCTCCGTTAAGAAGAGAAAAACTCGAAAAACTTCGACCACAACTTATGGTGCACAAACACCCGCAGCTCTCAGACTCCAATCTGATCCGGTTTCGTTTTTTTCGCAGGTCCAAGAAATTGCGTCGCAAAATTTTCAAACGATGGTCTTTGGACCCTTTCCCCGAAAATCTCGGGGGGAAAACGAAGAAAACGAATCGGGAACAAAGAGTCCCAATTTTTTTAATCCAGAAGGATCGATGGGGATTTTTCTGCTCTCCAGTGACTATACAGGAGACTACAGGGGACGACATAAGAGTATCATTAGCTCCATTTATTGGAACCGGATGGATTTATTTTTAACATTACAAAGCAAAATATGTTGTTCAGGATAAGCTGTTGTGACGTAAAATCTATGGCACTTTCAGATATTTTTCCTGCGAATTTTTAAAATTTTGGAAGAGCTTGAAGAGTAATGATTCTAGAATTCTAAGCTCGTAGGTTTTAATTTTGATTAATTGATTCTACCTCAATCCATTTCATTTCTATGATAATTTGAAGACTTAAACCGCGGAAATGCTAGATCTATATCCAACCCAAAATCGGATAGATCAAACTATAAAATAGGAGGTCGAGTGCTGAAGAAGATGCTGCTGTTCTATCCGAGACGAAAACGCACATGTTTTCGATTTGGCTTTTTGGTCTAGCTTTCACGCGGAAGCCATTTGGAGAAGGTCAACGGAAAAGAAGATATCGCATTTAGATCAGTGACCAGCTTAGTTTAGGAATCGATCGGCTCAGTTACAGAAGATCGTTCAGAATAAACCGCCAGAATGAGGGTTTCAGGTACCCTTGAACGAAGAATTTTAAATATGCCTAAACAATATGGTAATTTGCCTAAGAATAGGTCAAGATTCAGTTCGTTCTACAAAAAAAAACTACGACTGCGGTTCTACAAAAAAATGGAAAAAATAACAAAGACAAAATTCAACCTGTCATTTTTTTTTGGATGATTTAAATTATTTTTTTAAATAATTGAAAAATAATGCAAGTTTTAAAATAATTTCAAATTTTAATAATTAAATAACAAATTTCTGCCAATCACCCCAGATAAATCGGATTCTTTTCGAACAATCCATCGTACGAATACCCCGCAGCGTACTTGACTAGGAAGAACTTCAAATCGAAAATCTTCAAGTTCGTGAATAAAGTTAATTCTTCAATGATTCGATCAGAACATTCCCCTCCGATTCAATTCATCCCAGTCGATTTACGACATTGTTTCTCGAGAGGTGCTGCTGCTGCCAATCAAATGCTGCAGGGTGGATAACAGAAAAGAATCAACAAATTGTGGCTTTTCAGCTAAACAGTTTAGTAATGATCATCACCCCATTCCGTTGTTCCTCCCAGCCAGTGAGTGGCTTCGATCGTGATTAGCTGAGAGGATTCAACAATAACCAGTATGGGTACTGACTTCCTCATTGCTTTTCTAAACGAAACGAATATAAAAAAAATCAGGCTCCTCCTGGCTTGACGAGGGATCACAAATGTCATCATTTGTGCGATTGATTAGTCCCGCTCTTGGATTAATGACAGGTTGATAAAAGTGAGCCAGGCCAGCAGCGGCCAGAGCACTGATTAGGTAATATTGTTCAAACGGGTCAGGAATTAGATATTTCAAGATAATTGGGTAATATTTCAGGAAATGTTAATCTCTGGCTTCTAAGTAATCACGATTCACGATCACGGGAGTCGTTCAACTAACAACCTGTGGTGAAGTTTAATTTTATTTTTAAGTTGACGTAATCCGGTAAGCTTAAGGCATGACCCCCAGGTTTAAAAGTCATTTGAAAGACTTCATTTTGAAAAAAAAAAATTTTGAAATTTTTAAATACTTTATTATTAAAGACAGCCCTAGTCCATAACTATTTTTCGAGGCACTTTTTTACAGACCCCGTTCGTTTTTGGCAACATTCGATTTTGGCAACATTTGATTTTGGCAACATTTGATTTTGGCAACATTCGATTTTGGCAACATCCGATTTTGGCACATGAGCCAAATTCGAACGGTTTTTAGAAAAAAAACATTACCTTTTAATTTTCGGACCAATATAATTTAGATAAACACCAAAAATACGTTTCTACGTTCAGAAATGGTGATAAAATACAACAAAAAAACTGAAGTTTTAAAAAAAAAAATTAAGTACAGTTGCGTTCAAAAAAGAATGAAATCGCGAGACGCTACGCACCCACTTCCAAATTTGACTAGCTGCCATTTCTCTCTCGATTTATATTTTTTCATGAAAATTTCACACAATCTAGTTCAACTATCCAACTAACGCTCTACAAAATTTGAAGTCTTTACAATGACGGGAAACAAAAATAGAGCTATTTCCGTAAAAAAGGGAAATTTGGAAACTTGCTGCTGGATTACGAAGTTCACTAAACTTGCTGTATCTTCTACAATTTTCATTGAAAAATTTTGAGATTTGGTCCAAAGATGTAAAAATGTTTGATCTAATACCAGGCCAAGTTTCGTCAAAATCGATAAACGTGATCAAAAATGGTGCCGGGTAGAAAATCAGGTTCATCATCAGGTTTTTTAGACGGATGTTTGTATGGAAAACATCGTGATCCATGTATTCTTGGTTTTTTTCTTTCACAAAATCAAAATTCATCACAAAGAAAGTTGTAAACTAATAAAAACTTCATTCGTGCTTTGTTTCGGAAGAGATAATGTTTCAACAGAGTTCAAAATAAGAAAAACAGAGTTTCAGAAATGACCTGCTTTATTCCGATAAACTAATTTGATACACAATTAAAGCGAATATTCTATTTGCTCTTGTGTTTCAATACCAGCTCTGTTGGAACAATTTCTATTTCTAAACATAGCAGGAATGAAGTTTTTATCAATTTACAACCTTCTTTGTGATGAATTTTGATTTTGTGAAAGAAAAAAACCAAGAATACATGGATTACGATGTTTTCCATACAAACATCCGTCCAAAGAAGAATGAAATCGTCTGCTGGGCGATAATGAACCTGATTTTCTACCCGGCACCATTTTTGATCACGTTCATCGATTTTGACGAAACTTGACCTAGTATTAGATCAAACATTTTTACATCTTTGGACCAAATCTCAAAATTTTTCAATGAAAATTGTTGAAGATACAGCAAGTTTAGTGAAGCAATTCCAAATTTCCCTTTTTTACGGAAATAGCTCTATTTTTGTTTCCCGTCATTGTAAAGACTTCAAATTTTGTAAAGCGTTAGTTGAATATTTGAACTAGATTGTGTGAAATTTTCATTGAAAAAATATCAACCGCGAGAGAAATGGCAGTCAATGTTGGAAGTGGGTGCGCAGCTTCACGCGATTTCATTCTTTTTTGAATGCAACTGTAGGTACTCATAAATTACAAAAAGATGAAAAATTAAAAAAAAAAAACAAAAACCAACAGAAGACTAAAAATGACAAAAATCAACTTAAAAATGATGGAGAATGATTAAAACAGCAAAACGGACCAAAGAAACAAAGATTATAAATCAAACAAAAACAGTTCAAAATGCATCAAAAATATGAGAAAAAAGATATAAAAATTCTAAATATGGTCGAAAATTGACTTAAAATAACGTTAATGATAATAAAAATAGTTATTTTGTAAAAATAAAAGAAAAAAAAATTAGAAAAAAACCCGTTCGATTTTGGCAACATTCGATTTTCGCAACACAACGAATGGGGTCGGTATTGATCAATTAATTCCCTGGCTCTGCAAAGCAGTTTTTTAAGTTTTTCCTACGGCTACACAGCTTTCAAATAAGTAGTCAAAAATGGTAAAATTAAAAAAAAACATTTTGAAAAAAATTATATAACATCGAAAATCTAAGGTTTGTGCATTGTCAATGAAATCAAGCTTTAAGTAAAGTTATGAATGATAAGATATCGGAATAAGATACAGGTTTTGAGTGCCCATGTCAGGCAGGTTAAATGCATCAACCTAGAAAAAAAATAGATTTGCCATGTAAATTTTTTTTACATTTAATCGCTCTAATTACAATCTTACAGTAAAAATAAAAGAACTTAATATTGATCTGATAAAAATATGATATTAACAAAATACTAATATGAAATTTGACCATATGGAATCGCTGACTATGTTTTATGCAAAATAAACAAGTGATGACTAAAATTTCGTCAAAATTTTTGTCTTCACGTATTCCTAACATCAGTTTCTACCATTTTCAATTAAATTATACGAAAATATTGCAATTGGAACTGGAATCCCAAGAAACCAAAAGTTTCATAAAAAGGTCTCTTGAAAGCTTACTCAGCACAGTTTTAAGGCGGCATAGCATTCTACTAAGCTTAAAATTTAAGTTCTTATCGATTCTATCAAGTTTCAATTTGAATTAAATTTAGGATTAACCTTTTCATAGAAGGCAGCACAATACAAACATGTGTACATTTGGAGTTAAGAATGTTATAAGCATCAAACAAAAGATGTATAAAAAGTTATAAACTCGAAAGCTGGAGGTCAAGTAAAAATTTGAATATCTGAAAAGTTCCATAAAGAGGCTCTTAAAAGCTTTATCAGCTTTGTTTAATGGATGAATAGCATTCTACTCAGCTTAACATTGTAACCATATGTTCCAAATAGACTTGAAACTTCGCCACAAGAATTATTTTTGTTTACTATTTAGTTCTCGATTCCCGTGAATCACCTTAATCCTTACTTCCCGGACACTCTCGAGTTGTATAACAGTTACACACTCATGGGCGTCGGTTGCTTTGTACATGTGACAGGCTGCATCAAGGTGGATGTAACTGGTAGTCAGGTGTGAACATCCTCAATTAAGCCCTCTATCGGTTGCTAGCTGAGTCGTCTCATGGAGACGAATTCTGAGTGAGATGGACATAACTGTAGAGTTTCGGGTTCTTTCTTGTTCTATCTTGCAACACAATTAGCTTCGAATACGACATCCGGGCAATCTTCTACCTTTCTGTTCGCAGCTTTCTTCGACGACAGTTGTGTGTCTCAGCTTCATTGTTTATAAGGTTAATTATTAAAAAATGTGTTGTTGGAAGTTTTTATTATTTTCAGTGTTACATTACAGGTTTAAGTCAAGGATAAAATACTAAAAACTAGGTAGAGTACGATAAGTTAGTACGGTTAGTGAAATTAAAGGTGTGTAAAAATGTTATGGAATAAAAATGTGAACCTAACCTAATTGTATACAATGTAGGGTTGTCCAACATCCACGTGTATTTAAAAAAACAAACAAAAGCTCAGGAAAGGTAGCAGCAATAAAAAGGTAATTGTTTGTTATTTACTATTACTTATCCTAGATATTCCACCATATAAAATAGTATAAGAAATGTGTAAAAACAATACTTGCGTAAATTGAACTTGCTAAAATTGTCTTTTGAGCAATGGAGTGGGCGTAAAAAGGGAAAACATTTGTTCAATGTGAAATTAATGCGTCGGGTAGGTCCAAGAAGGGCCTTTTTTGCTTTCTTCCACCAAAAATCCAGATACGGCTACCCAAAAACCACCACGTGTAACCTTGGGCTTACCAACGAGTACGGCTGCTGATTAGTAGTCGACCTAACCTCAATCGTGCTCTGCTCAGCGAACAGAAAGACCATCTGGACGGAACGAACGGTTCTCAGCCGTCAAAAGGGCATTTGGAGGTCCCAATACTACTTCAAATGCTATCCGGAACCATTCGAACCGCCATTTTGTACGACCCGCTACATACGTCGTGCATACCTAGCATTGAAAACCGGAATGTTATGGCCGGATACACCGAATGAACCACCGTCATCGAGATCATCGAGGGATCCGCCGATCAACGCCCACGTATGAACTCCATTAAAGACAAAATACGCAAGTACCATTGTGACGTCACATTTATGTAAAATTTCAAAGCGCTATAATACATTATGTTATTCTGTTATGATTGTAAATTTGGTGGAATTTTGACTTGGAGTGTAGCCCTGGGGGTGTAAAAGTTTCCCACAACATTTTCTCAGCTTCTTTAACATATCAAAATTGTCATTAATTACCGTTTAATACAGCGTCATTAAGATAAAAGATTGCCTTTATTTATTGCTAGTAGATTTAACTTCAGGTGTTGAGCACCACTGTAATTTTCATAAAGGTTGTAAGAACTCACAAGGTTTTCTACGGACCGATAGCCGAATCGGTTCGCGACCGTTTTGAATTTCCTATCCCTTGGTTCCTTGGTTGTCAGTAACTCAGCTTTTGACAGTTTTACCATGTATAAGCGACCCTGAGATACCACCCACCACCCCGTGAAGCATAAACATTTAGTTTCCCTTTTCCCGAGAGCTAGAGGGTAACAACATTTATGTTCTTATCGTCCATGGTTGAAGCTGGGTAGAAGGCTATTCAGCCTCAACATGAGACCTTGAAAAATATCAATAAAAGATTTAAACATTTCCTTACTTTAGAATTTTACACCCAATTTACCTTTATAACTAAAAATTTCGTAAATAATTTCTCATGGAATCAAAACATTCGTAGAATGTTCATTAAAAAGCACAACTGTCACAAATGTACTTTCAACTGTTTATAAGCTTCTATTTACTTTCTGACAGGGCAATTGAACTGCTACATTACTTCATCAGTAATTATTTCGTTGCACACGAAACAGTATTGAACGACCCCTCGTCGCTTTGTTTACCTTAAGTCTTAGCTATCATTGGATGTAAGTGTTACTTTTGTAATCAGCTGTTATCCGGAAAAATGGATCTAGAAGTTTTTTATACCGTACAGTCCACTGCCACTAAATTGGCAGAGGATCTCAACATATCGGATCGAAGTCTCCGTCGGATCCTGAAAGATAAACTTCAGACCAAGCCCTACAAGATCCAAAAGGTTCAAGACCTTACGGTGAAGCAGAAACAAGAACGGGTAAAAAGAGCAAAGGCGCTGCTGAAGAGGGCCGCGGATGGAAAGTTGAAGAATATCGTGTTTACCGACAAGAAACTCTTCACCGTACAACAGTTCGTGAATAAGCAGAACGACAGAGTTTGATTGCCAGACAGATCACGGAGCCATGCCGACTTGCTGACGGCCATCCGGCGACAGAAACCAGCATCGGTGATGGTTTGGGCCGGAATCATCCCTGATGACCGGACTCCGCTGGTATTTGTCCCTGAAGGAGTGAATATCAAACAAAATACATATCGGGAACTAGTTTTACAGAATGTCGTCGAACCGTGGGCACGTCGACATTTTGATTCCAGGGATTGAGTTTTCCAACAGGACTCCGCCGGCTCACGAAGCGAAGAAAACCCAACTTTGGATTGCGTAACATTGTCCAGGGTTCATTTCGAGTTCGAGTGGCCGGCGAGTTCGCCAGATTTGAACCCTATGGGCTTCGCTGTTTGGAGTACGTTGAAGGTCGAAGTCTGCTCTAAGAAACATGAATGTGTGGAAGTCCGGAAGCAACATCTCGTGGCAGTCTGGGATAAAATTGAATGAATTTGAAATAAAATGTTGTTGTTTTGATCAATTTATATGTTTATTTCAATTTTGCACTTCAATTGCTGGACCCTGTAATGTACCTGCGCCGAACCTCCGGTGCATAGGGCTGTGTAAAAGACCTCCACTATTGACGATCCGGAACCAGCGTCTTCACTTGGTCCCAGTCAAGCCTCTCGTCGACAGTTCAGATCTCGGCGGCTAGGCATCGCCGCCACGAGTGTCTAGGTCTGCCTCTTCTTCGATGTCCTTCCGGATTCTATTCAAGCTCCTCTCTGTGTGTGGGTCAAACTCAATATGAGAACCGCCGTGCATATTATAAGACACATCTACGGGCACAGGCACTCGTCATGAGTTCGGTCTTTATCAATCGCTATCGTAATGGACCCCTCCCGTACCTATACACCGCGGACGTTCTTATATCGTCACGTGGGGATGAATAAACCAATTGGTTTAAAATCCCAAAAAAAAAAATATATCGTCACTTTGGCATTATGTGATTTCCACATTTGGCGATCGTTCCAGGAGCCGATTTTTGAGCCAAAATGAGTTATAAATTGTTTTTTAACTTTGCTTGTGCAAAATGGTGACCGTGATTACAAAAAGCAGGTTTAACCCTTCATTTCATGATTTTTTATTTTTTCTTAAAAATCATTTTTTACAGTCTGAAATGATTAGTATATCAAGAAAAAAAATAAAAAATAAATACGATTTTTCACTTTTTCCATACATTTCCATACAATTTTGTTACTTTATGAAACCAAGGGTTAAGGACTAAGCCTTTTGAGTGACAGGCTTCCTAAGTCTTACCACTTCATAAGAGGTATTGAAATGCGAGCCGAGTGTGCAACGCACGCGAGCAAACTGTACTGCGTTGAAATCCGAAACAAGTAAGCTGCGCCTGCTAGCATTGCCGCGCTGAATTGCGAGACGAATGGCCTGCGCCAAGTTGCGAGCTTGAAAAGCTGCGCCTGCGAGCTGAATGAGCTGCGCCTGCGAGCATACTTTGCTGCGCCGTATTGCAAGCTGAATGAGCTGCGCCTGCGGACCGGATAGGCTTCGCCTTATTGCGAGCTGGAAGAGCTGCGCCTGCGAGCATACTATGATGCGCCATATTGCGAGCTGAATGAATGAGCTGCGCATGCGAGTCGAATAGGCTGCGCCTAGTTGCGAGCTGGAAGAGCTGCGCCTGCGAGTATATTTTACTGCGCCGTATTGCGAGCTGAATGAGCTGTGCCTGCGAGCCGAATATGCTTCTTCTAATTGCGAGCTGGAAGAGCTGCGCCAGTTGAAAGCGCCTAGATGCAAATTTAGTGCTGCGTCGAATTGCGAGTTTAATGTACTGCAACCTTAAAAGCCGTGCTTATACCCGAGCAAATTGTGCTGTGTCTGCTAGTTTTAATGCTGCGACATCATTCGAGCTACATTTTGCGCCTAAATGCGCAAATGTTAACCAATTGAGCTAGACTTGAATGCGAGCTATGTGCTGCGACAAATGCGAGTTATTTGCTGTTCCTAAATGCAAGCCAAACAGACTGCGCATGGATAGGACCTGTGTGATGTTCCTGAGTGCGTGCTATATGCTGCGCCTAGTTAATACGATGCTGTAAGTGCTGTGACCTAAGTGTGCATAATATATGCAAGTGAGGTGTGTTGCGCAATGTGAGAACTTCTGCTTATTGTAGAGAATTATATTTTGTGGATTACGCTGGTTCCAAGCCACCCTTACGAACTGCGACACGTGCTGTCTAAAAACATAGGGCAGATTTTCTGTGACTCTTTCGCTCAGTCGATCAAGCACTACCTATCTGTGGACGGTTAGAATTGCGGTGTATCATGGTAAACCACCACAGTCCGTCGGTCTTTTCGAAGAACTATGTGATGCCACATAATCCGTTTGAAAAGTCGCGCCTGGATGCGAAATTGAAAATCATGGGACAGCACGGTCTGAGTAACAAGCGCGTGGTATGGCGCGTCAGGTAACGCTGACCAAGATCCGTAAGGCGGCCCGAGAATTGCTGACCCTGGAGGAGAAGGACGACAAGCGTCTTTTCCAAGGTAACGCCCTGGTTCGTCGGCTGGTCCGTATCGGTGTGCTCGACGAGTCTCGCATGAAGCTCGATTATGTGTTGGGTCCCAAGATTGAAGATTTCTTGGAACGCTTTCTGCAGACTCAAGTTTTCAAGCTAGGATTGGTCAAGTCGTACCATCACGCTCGTGTTCTGATCCGCCAGCGTCACATCTGTCCAGAACGCGTCAAGTAGAAAAACATGAAGAAGGGTCAGGGAGGCTTCGGTGAAGCTGATGAGGAAGAAGAGGATCAAACTACGTTAAACCTTACGAAGAGAAGATATATTGTGAAAAAAAATGTGTTCAAGGATTCAATCAAGCAGAAGATGTTGTTTATAAATGCGAGTTTGACTATCTACTGGAAAGAGATTCAATCACATGTTTTAGAAGAAAACCCAATGCTTGGAAGCCATTCAGATTACGTATAAAATTTTTGATTTATTTTTCCATCAATTTTTTTGGAGAGGAGGGTGAATGTGTGGGTGAATGTGTAACTCAATATGAGAACCGCCGTGCATATTATAAAACACATCTACGGGCACAGGCACTCGTCATGACTTCGGTCTTTATCAATCGCTATCGTAATGGACCCCTCCCGTACCTATATACCGCGGACGTTCTTATATCGTTGGCATTATGTGGGTAACACACTCTGCAAATCTCGTTCTCATCTTTTCGCAGCGTGTGCCCAATCCATCTCCACTTACGTTCCCGTATCTCGATTTCTAGCGCCCTTTGATGACACCGGCGATGTAGTTCTTCATTTGAGATCCAGTTGCCAGGCCACCCAGCACGGATGATATTCAGCAGGCAGCGGTTTACAAATACTTGCAGTTTTCGTGTCGTTAGAGCACCTGTATCCGTGGTCTAAACAGCCGGTTTAGACCCAAATTCCGACCCGAGCAACCGCACTGGTGATCCATTATACCAGTTTCAACTCAACTTTTTTAGAGCTGGTATAAGGATTGATCCAAAACTGATGAGATTTGGATCCAATTTGACGCAGTTCTAAACCGTTTGACAGTTAAAGGAACACGAGTGCATTTGCCAGTTTTTTCATTGGATCGGATCTAATTTCTTTGTTCAAATCTTGTATAAATTAGACCCAAGAATAGACCACGAATACAGATGCCCTTACTGCATATGTTCACCAAGTTTCGCACCCGCACGGATTTGACATTTGAGTTAAAGATTCGAATCTTGGCTGGCAAATGGTAGATAATGTGCAAACCGAAGCCTCATAGTGGTCATATCACCTCTTATTCCCAACTCCCATCTCAATCTCCACGTGGCGCCAGCTGGAATGCGAGTAACCTAAGCGGGGTTTGGGTACCCAACCCTGATGGATGTTTTGGTCGCATGCAGACTGAGAAGGTGGCCGCACGCGTCTGTTCTTCAGGTCAGGGGCGGCTAAAACAGCGTCTGTCTCGCAGCGAGCGATTGAATTTATGAAACGCGGCCCCCGCCTGCTAAGTCCAAGATGGCTGCCCCATTGCGGGATAGGGACCTTAGGCTAACAACCTACTGCTCCCGTTTTATAAAATTGTTACGGAATCCGAAAGAAATGACCGACCTGAAACTTATAAGCTCCTAGAACGTACATAAATGATTTATGATACTTTTTAGACCTTCAATGTTCATCCAAAGTTCGATATAAAGCACTCGAGGAAAACTCTCCCCAGTACCTTTTATTCAGCCAAGTGTGAACATCAATAGTTCAAAATAAAGTAGTATGTTACTTTTGGTTACATAGGAATATAGCTAAAAACATAAATATGCGCATTTAGCCCGCCCGATTTCGGGAATCGACTTTTTTCGCCCCTTTTATTATAATATAATTTTCTGAAAAACTGTAAGAAATTTTATCAGACAAATTGCTCTAACGTATATGAAACAGATGTCCGCTCATGTCCATACACCCAAAATTCAGCCTCTGTGCCAATGGCGTGTAGTCAATTACATAGCATCATTGGTACAAGAAGATAACGCGACCGGTGCTGATTCGATTTGCTCCCACTGGCATTAATCTCCCAAGTTAACCGAATTGCGTATGTCTGAAAGAAACAAAATAAAAACGTTTGCACGTCCCTCCCTATCGCATCACAAGACGAAGAAGGATAGAAATAAATACCGGCCAACACCAGGCAGCCAGCGAACCGAGCACTGTGCGTGTGAATGTAGCAAAAGCAACAACAAAAATATCCTTCTAATTCAATCCACTGGCACCGGCAAACCACGGCCAAGCTGTGCGTGTGTATGCAGTAAAAGCAACAAAAAAAACATTCCTTCAATTTACCGGCAAACAACCAAGCACCGGCCAAGCTGCCCGGCTTTAGCAGCTGTGTATATGTAGCGTGTGTATGTAATAGCAGGCGGTAAGCAAACACAGTTCTCATTCAATGGGTTTCCCGTTTCCTTCACTCCCGTTCCCTTTCCCGTTTCCATAACAAAACAAGCTGCCCGGCTTTGGCAGCTGTGTATATGTAGCGTGTGTATGTAATAGCAGGCAGTAAGCAAAGCACAGTTCTCATTCAATGGGTTTCCCGTTCCTTCACTCCCGTTCCCTTTCCCGTTTCCATCGAAAGACAAAGGAATGCATTGAAAGAAGGCCAAACGCCGGGAAGCCGCCGTTGTGCGTTTTTTTTCGATTGATCGGTGACAGAAAGCCTATGACAAATATCCCTCGTCCTGTATGAAGCTTGAATAGTACACTGGTTAAAATGCCGGTCTGGCAAGACGCTATGATAGGTAATTTGAGTTCGATTCTCACTACGGCGCTGTGGTTTTAATTTTTTTTTTTTTTTGTTTCTGGGAGAATTATCCAATAGGAATAGGTTTTTCTTGTTTCGCTTGAATGTAGTGGTCATCATTTTGGTTGGGAGCCGAGTCCTTATGCCAGTTACGGTTTTTCAAACATACCGTCTTCGGCACAGTGCACATTTCAGCGCATTATCGGCACAGAGATATGCTAAATAGGCATTGGATTTTTGCAACCTCTTCTATGGGTGTATAATTTTTTTTTTTTTTTTTTTTTTTTTTTTTTTTTTTTTTTTTTTAATGGCCCGCCACACTCCCCCACACCAAAAAACTCAAATTGAGCCTCCTGGTAATGGACACATCAGTTCTCGGCACGTCTGGCAGCTAAGAGAAAAGAATTTAAGATCGCGTTCAAAATTTACTCATGCCGAGAACTCAATTTTTTTTTTTTTAATTTAATGTGCGAGGTAATGTAACTTTAGGCAAAACAAAAAACACTAAAAGTGAATCTCAGTGGAAAAAGTTTCCTTTTAAGAGATCCACTTAGAAAAAGGGAATTAAATTACATAATTAAATAACTACTTATACACCCATAGAAGAGGTTGCAAAAATCCAATGCCTATTTAGCACATATCTGTGCCGATAATGCGCTGAAATGTGCACTGTGCCGAAGATGATATGTTTGAAAAACCGTAACTGGCATAAGGACTCGGCTCCCAACTAAAATGATGCATGACCACTACATTCAAGCAAAACAAGAAAAACATTTTATGGGATTTCGTTCCTATTGGATAATTCATCCCAGAAACAAGAAAATAAAAATATAAACCACAGCGCCCGTAGGGAGAATCGAACTCAAATCAACCACAATATAGTCTTGGCAGACCGACATCTTAACCAGTGTACTATTTGAGCTTCATGCAGGAAGAGGGATATTTGTCATAGGCATTCTGCCACCGATCAATCACAAAAGAAACGCACGACAGTGGCTTCCCGGCGTTTGGCCTCCTTTCAAGGAATTCATTTGTCTTAAGATGGAAACGGGAAAGGGAACGGGAGTGGAGGAAACGGGAAACCCATTGAATGAGAACTGTGCTTTGCTTACTGCCTGCTATTACATACACACGCTACATATACACAGCTGCTAAAGCCGGGCAGCTTGGCCGGTGCTTGTTTGCCGGTGAATTGAAGGAATATATTCTTGTTGCTTTTGCTACATACACACGCACAGCTTAGCCGTGGTTGTTTGCCGGCAAATTGAATTGAAGGAATGTTTTTGTTTTGTTGCTTTTACTGCATACACACGCACAGCTCGGCCGTGGTTGTTTGCCGGTGGATTGAAGAGATTGAATTAGAAGGATGTTTTTGTTGTTGCTTTTGCTACATTCACACGCACAGTGCTCGGTTCGCTGGCTGCCTGGTGTTGGCCGGTATTTATTTTCATCCTTCTTCGTCTTGTGATGCGATAGGAAGGGACGTGAAAGCGTTTTTATTTTGTTTCTTTCAGACATACGCAATTCGGTTAACTTGGGAGATTAATGCCGGTGGGAGCAAATCGAATCAGCACCGATCGCGTTATCTTCTTGTACCAATGATGCTATGTAATTGACTACACGCCATTGGCACAGAGGCTGAATTTTGGGTGTACTAATACTAATACTAATACACATAATTATAAGCAAAAAAAAATTAAAAACTTATAATTAGGATTGATTAAGGAAAATATGTAAAAAGCTGGCTAAGTTGTTGGTCGCGTATTAGCTAATATTTCTTTAAAATGTTGTATAGATTTGGTCTTAAAAATGTTCCGACTATTGGTGTTTTTGATATGCTCTGGAAGGTTGTTATACTTTGTAGGACCTATAAAAGAAGTTTTCAGACTGCTATTTGTTGGAATATGGGAGAAAACGAGTATTCTCCATAGTATGCGCATTTAGCCCACCTCTCCCCTAATATGGATCGCTCAAATGTCAAATCGATTTGATTAAATCACCGAGTGAGCAGGTAACCAATTTAGTTTCATTTGAATGATCATTATTGAAGCTTTTTTTGAATTTTAAAGAAAGTTTTGCATTGAACAGGTTTACAAATTTCATCAAACTGAAGTTTCAGATAAAAAACCAGGATGATTTGGAAAAAAAGTCTGTGTATGTCTAAGCTTAGATCGCAAATTTGGTGCTCAACTAGTGTTTAGCAATGCATGTGAGCGTGGGAGGGGGGGTTATTTTTGGTTGTTTGGTTTCATATTAGGTTGTTTTCAAGCTAAGAAATATACAACAAACATACTTTTTTACCATGTAATTATTATTATTATTATTATTATTATTATTATTATTATTATTATTATTATTATTATTATTATTATTATTATTATTATTATTATTATTATTATTATTATTATTATTATTATTATTATTATTATTATTATTATTATTATGGATACAGGTGAGATTCCCATTATAAACTAGCACTATAAACTACCAACCTGCATTTATCATATTTTCTTCAACAGGTACCTTAAACTTGCTACCAGGTTTTTAGTTCTTAAACGCTAGATTTTGTATCGAAACCATTTTCACTTAAGAGGAAGTTTAGTACCGGTTCTATGTCGTACATAAATTATTGCTACAAAAAATTTGAAAATAGGTATTTAAGACTAACTTTGTTCGACTTTTTTTAACGACTTAATTTAGTTTTGAATATTTGGAGTAACTTGTTTTTGAACATGGAACGAGAATTGGTTTCTTTTAATTCGTTAGGTAAGGAGTTATATTTTGTAGGACCAATGAAAGAAATCCTTTTCTGACCTAAACTAGTAGATGATCGACATCGTTGTAATTGATTTAAATGGCGAGTATTATGTGTTCTTATTGCAGTCGAGAAATGAATATTTCGGATGATCGTTGTTGAGTGTAAACTATCAAAGACGTACATTATAGTTTGAAAGTCACAAATGTCTACTAGAGGTAAAATATTATGGGATGTGGTTGAGTAAATGAGTCTAGTTGGATAAAGCAAAGGAAGCTTGTAGATATTTTTTAACTTTTTTTTACCTTGCAGTACTCCCAACTCACCAGCTTAGGTGGTTTTACTTTGCGATTCTCTCAACTCGCAACTCTCCGGTTCTCCCAACTCACAAGCTTAGGATGTCCTCTCAACTCGCATTTTTTCGATAAAGCCGTTCTCTCAACACGCTGTTTTACTTTTGATTCACTCAACTCGCAATTCAAAGGCAGTCTTTTTAACTCGCCTTTTCCAATACAGCTGTCTTATCAACAGGCTGTTTTACTTTAAGGTCCACTCAACTCGCAATTCATAGGCTGTCTCCACAACTCGCTTTTTTATCCCATACAGTTGTTCTCTCAAAACGCTGTTTTACTTTGCAGTTCTTCAAACTTGCAAGCTTAAGCTGTCCTCTTAACTCGCCTTTTTTCTAAACAGCTGTCTCTCCAACACGCTTATTTACTTTGCGATTTTCCCAACTCGTATACGTAGGCTGTCTGCTCAACTCGTCATTTCCAATACAACTGTCCTCTCAACACGCTTTTTTACTTTGCGGTCTGATACTCCCAATTCATGGGCTGTCTTCTCAATTCGTCTTTTGATCCAATACAGCTGTCTTTTCAACTCGCTGCGATTTCCTCAAAGTAAGACGATTTTTGAACATGACCTTGACATTCCACCACTTTTGCAAACCACTCCTGGATGGACCCTACGGAAGATTCGGAACAACCGTTGATGGAAACAATGTTCAAAACAAATCTTTGAGCTTCCCGATTTCATCAATACCTCTTCCGAATAATCAACTTGTTTGGAAATGATCAATTATTAGTTTAAGTTTCCAATTTACTTGAATTTAAGGATTTTTTTTCCTGAAAAAAGAGAATCTAGGGATGTATGCAATATAGCCGACCACTTTGTTGGCCGACCTTTGTTGGCGGTTCATCTTCAAACAACATTTTTGATCTAACGGCCTGTGTAGCTTCAGAGTGAGAGTTTTAACCTTGCTTGCGCTTGATGAGCATACTCTTAAGCTCAACTGGACCATCTAGTGATCAACTAGCTTGGCTTAGTTGGAGAACAATAAAATATAGAACCTCACAAATGACGCAAAAATTTCAATTTGTTTACGTTTCGAGGCATGGCTCAACAAAATCAAACGAGACACCCATGAATAATGTGCCTGATAAACTCTACCGACTAAAAATCGTTTATGGCGGTGCAAATCTAGCGAGATGATTCCGAGTTGAGATAGGTCAAGTAAATTTGCTTGTAAGCGCGTTACTTAGAATCGAGACGTCTCGTCTTAGCTTATATCGGAGCTCACGATCAAAATAATTACATCGCTCAAACTATTGCGATACCGGATATGGGGTTTTCCCGCACGCACTACTCCCCTTCTGGCCCCTTTTTGCTGAGGAATAGCTCTAACAAAAAAATAATCTATTAAAAAGACGGATATTCTGATGAAACCCGGAGGCTTCTCGGAATTTATTTCCAAAATAACCTCTTACACACTACGGCGCTCGGAGTGTATAAATATGAATTTAAAGAAATTCGACAGCGCGACACGCTAATAGTCAAGTCGCCAGTTTTACTGTGGAATGTTAAAAATGTGGACTTTAGAGGAGCGTCAACCGGGTGGCGGATCGTCTCCAATGGGGTAAGCGGTTGATAACTGGACAACACTTTTTGGGGTTGAAAAAATTATTTTTGACAAAACACAAGGTATGCCCAGGAAATCTTAAAACATGTATATTAGTCTTGATTACCAAGATTTCAGGGACGAATTTTACCGAGTTCTGAAAAAAAAACATCGACACCTGCACCCTACACAATCGTATCAGCGTAACCCCCGATCCGAGAGTTCATATCTCGTACTGCGATACATCAACTGACAGGTTGATCTAAACCAAAACGGCCTGGGCCTCCGACCGATCGATGATGGGCGGGGGTGGGGCGCTGCTGCCAATTTGAATAACAAGAGAATTTTTATGCAAATAGGGAATTCAGCAGAAAACTCGTTGCGAAGATGCTCCGGGACGTCATCAAACGCCAACAGCCAACGAGAGCGATAGATCGAAAGGGAAAAAAGCCTTTAAAAGCAATCCAATAGTGTTTTTGTGAGTCCGAGTGACTTTCAACCTTTTCACGATTTTCTTCGTTTTTTAAGTTAAAAATCTAAATCGAGCATAGTTTTCTTTTCCCTGATGTGCAACAACTGTTGTTTGTCATCATCTCGAAAGGCCTTTCCGAAGATGAGCGGGCAACGAGTTAGGTGGGACCATAAAGAAGAATGAAAAGCTGGATTTTAATGGCCCTGTGACGCCTTGTCATGGTCGCGCTCGTCGTCTGATTGATTTCGTATCGTTAAGCCCGAATTTTTATTTTCGGAGGAGTTTATCTTGAGCCGATTTTGTTTTCGTTCGAGGTTCAACTTTTCAGTCGTAAACCAACTAAGCTGCGCTTATGAAATTTTGTATGAATGTCAAATTGGTTGAATCGAAAAATATTTGTGTATGATTTTGGTCCTTCGAGCCGGATTTAAAAAAAAATTAACACTTCAAATCTAATTTTAAGATCCTGTTTAGTTACTAAATTTTGAAGAGTTGATCACGAAGAATTTGAAAACAGTACAATGTAAATTAACAGAGCTAGAATCCAGCTCGAAGGACCACTATTTTGAAAGATTCAAGGACAGGGAAAAACATTTAAACTAACTCAAGTTTCTTTAAACAAAAAAAAGTTCGAGGTGTTGTAATGGCCCTGTGACGCCTTGTCAAGGTCGCGCTCGTCGTCTAATTGATTTCGTATCGTTAAGCCCGAATTTTTATTTTCGGAGGAGGAGCCGATTTTGTTTTCGTTCGAGGTTCAACTTTTCTGTCGTAAACCAACTAAGCTGCGCTTATGAAATTATTATGGTCCTTCGAACCGGATTCTTAAAAAAATCAACGCTCTAAATCTGATTTTAAGATTCTGTTTAGTTACTAAGTTTTGAAGAGTTGATCACGAAGCATTTGAAGACAGTTTAATGTAAATTAACCGAATTTGAATCCAGCTCGAAGGACCACTCTTTTGAAGTTTCAAGGACAGGGTAAAACATTTAAACTAACTTAAGTTTCTTTAAAAAAAATTTTCGAGGTGTCAACGGACAAAAAACAACGAAAAACTACCGCACACCTTGGGCTGAAGGAAAGGTAATGTTTTTATTTCGCGTTCTCTAGAGAATCTTCTCTTCGCTCAATACCAAACGCTTTGCACAATGTAGCACAGCTTCAAACTTCAAGTGCGCGGATATTTCGAACTAAAGCAATGCAATGTTTAGCACCTCTAGAGGCCGGTTAAACAGAGACGTCGGATGATAGACATATCGCGCATCTCATCAGAACTGCAGCTTTACTCTATACACCCCATAGTTTGCACTATTGACGTCTTTTCGGCGAATAAACACCGGTGGAGCATCATTGACATCATTGTTTGCCCGGAGCTGTTGTTCATTGTTGATTTTTTTTTGTGGTCTCGTCAAAAATTGTTTCATTTTGTTCCCTTTCCTTCGGGGTGGTTTTATAGTTCAATTAGTGTTCACACTAAATTGTAACCAGATTTTCCCATCATTTTCTATCGAGATGTTCCTTCAATGGTTTGGCTCAAAGTCATACGTGAAGCAATGCAGTCTGCTTAGGGCGAACGAAGAAAATAAAAAAAAAATTGATGCCCAAGTTCCACTACAGATGGATGAACGAGTGTGATTTCTATTTTATTTCGATACGATGTTCCGCTGACCCTTTACGGTTATTTTTTACTATTTACTAAAAAAAAAGATAAACTCTTCTGTGGAAAAATTTAAATAAAAACATTATATTGTAGTCAAGCAATTTACGATAAGACTTCATCAAAAGACGTTGTATTTCTTTATATTCATGTCTGTAGAGTCATTTGTTTTGCATTCCATCACAGGTCAGAATGTATAGCAGATGAGCAAATTCTGCCATATATTCAGCCATTCATCCATCCATCTGTTGCTTGATGATGATGATGACTTGCGGCGATAAAAGAAAACACCCACTACCTATAAATATGAAGCTCTTTGAGGCCGCCACAGATTTAAACAAAGACAAGTCCGGTTTCAGTTGGAATTAATCTATCATCTTCATTGTACGATTTTTTTTCATTCATTCTTTTTCATAAACTGTAATTTCATACAACTTCATTTTTCGAAGAGGCTCCCCCTTATAACGGTGGAACACTTTCCGAATCGGACTAGCTTCTTGGAAGTGTTTGGAAATTGATGAACTTTTGCACATCACTCGCAAAGCGCCCAAGCTCAAAAGAGGGGCGGGGCGCCAAAGATAATTATATCTTTTGCTAGATCGCGGCGGCTTTTCCACGGTTTTGGAACTTCTTTCTGTTGAATGATTTATTCGTAAGAGACCACCCGAACGGAATGACATACAAAGATGAGAAATTATGAACAATTGTAGCGAGCGCGTGTCACAACCGGATGCATTCCGCTAATGAACCGTTGATTGTCTCGGCTGTTTGTTCGGAGTTTATCAGCCGAGAATCTTATGATGATTACTTCAGTTTGTTTCGTTAAGTTGTTTGTTCATTAGGCTTTATCAGTCTGATTTGGTTTAAAACGATGTTTTGTAAAAAAAATCATTGATGAGGGAAATTCGAAAATGACCTCAAATCGACTCATTCTATTGCACAATGAAAAAAATTTATATACCAAATCTCGAAAAAAAAAATCACTGGTGTTGGCGAACTTTTTTCAGAAATTGAAGTTTGACCGAAACCATCTGAGTGAAGTGTTATTTTGTCCTAAATTACTCAGAAATAAACTATTTTCAATGTAATTTTAAGTCATTATGATTGCAAAAAACATACTGAAAGGATCTTGACAATCCAAATCGTTTAAAAGAAATCGTTTTGAAAAAATAAATCTTATTAGGCGAAATGTTTTGCCCCCGTTTCCCCTATGAAAAAGATAAGATTTTTTTTTAAATGATGGCTTCATGGCACTTGAATGTTTATTGATTTTTATAAAATGAACATCAAATTGAAGGTTAAGAATGGGGGAGGGAGACCCCTCAAAAAATGCCAAAAGCAATGTTCTTCTCTAAACTCAAAATTTCAAATTCCTTATCAAATTTTGATGAACGGCCAAAATGATTCTATTGTAACAATCTCGATTCAGAACTAAATCAAAACCTATCCAGGGTCCACCGTTCTACTAAAGTTTTTTTTATTTTCTCCCTTGTTTAAATTTAGTCCCGAATATCAAATTTCAATAACATTTGAATAAACTTATCAGATTGCCCAGATTTTGCCCCATTTTTTCACACTTTTTTGCAGAATCAAACAAATATTGACCAAATTTGCAATCTTATTTTAAAATTTTTTAAATATTTAAGATATGCCTTGAGGAAGGCTATGAGAACGGTCGAAACGTCGGGCAAATTGTAAATTTTGTATTTGCTTTCTTTTGAATGAAATGCCAATAAAAAAAATAAAAAATTTGGCTTATAGAATCATGTATTTTGAGCCCAAATTTGTTTTGCGAATTTCACCAAAATAAAAATGAAAGTTTTTTTCAGAAGTTAAAAATTTCAATCGAATAATTGGGATATTGGCGGATAATTGCAGGAAAAATTTGAAAAGCTTGGGTTAGAATCATTCCGGATTTTGTGGTTCCAAATTTTATTTAAACATTAAAATTCAATGTCTGTGATCAGATAACGGATTCTGTATCCAATTTTTTGTTCTTGAATTTCAGTTTGGATCATCATTCGAATGATTTTGCATTTCACATTTCAAACTTTCAAACTTTCATATTCGAAACTCATAATTCCGGAATATAAATAGTAAATATTTCAAATTGCAACCTTTTTCAAGATTTTGGTTTGAAATATTTACTTTTAATTCTAATGCAGTATTCTGAACCTAAAAAAGTTTCAAAATTCGCAATTTTCATTTAGATTCACAAGTCGAATTGTGAATTAATATCTAATTAACGAATTCATGTTGAATGCCAAAAATTCCAAGAATATATTTCTGGTTGAGGCTTCTGATTCAAATTTCGCCTATTTGGTTTATATCAATAGATATAGACCAATAGATATCTGGAACTAAAATTCAAAAATCGTTTTCGTTTCAATTTTTTTAACTCAGGTTTGAAGAGAGTATACAGATGTGGAATTGATATTAAAAATTTAAATACAGATACAGCTCAAAGTTAAGTTTTTTAATCAGGATTAAAATATCAATGTAAGAATTTCATAAAGATCCGAATTGCAGGAAATCGTATTTTCAAAATTTTGAATCGGTATTCAAAATTACAATTTAATATTCAATCAGGGTCAATTTAGAAACACAAAGCAGAAGAAATCACAAATATGTATAAATAAATTGAATTCATTTTAAAGATTCCGTTTTTAGAAAAATAAAGATTTTAATTTAAAAAAAAACATATTCAAAGAATTTTAATCATGAGCTCAATAATTCCTGTTAAATTTTTGTTAGTCAAAGACCTTGTACGTTAACGTGTTTTAGCTTCAAGTGAAAATTCAACTGGAAATATATTTTTTTTATTGATGTTTAGCATTATTTATATTGCGAATTCTCCAACACAAAGTTTCAAACTAAAGTTTTTAATTTTAATCGATTTTACTAGAGTAGTCAATAAATCCGATTTGAACCACGAACTTAATTTCTCATTTTTATTTGTAAATATTTGATAAATTTCCACCAATGCTTAAAATAGTTATCTTTGTGGTTGAAAAGAATTATGTTGTTACTTACTATTTTGAGTGAAGTTTTCCTTAATATGAAACCTTCACGATCTCTTGTTTATTTCTGCAAAATTTCATGTAAAAATTGGTCTAGAATTTGTTCTCGAAACTAAAGATTTGAAATATATACTAACTATTTATTTAAAATAACTTAAACCATTTTTTTTATGCATGCATTGTTCAAACAAAAATAACGAAAATTTTTATCACTAAACATTTTAGGTAAATAAAAAAATGTATACAAAAGATATTCAATTTTGTATAAAAATCAACCATTTCAAAAAGGTAATTGATTGAAAAAGAACTGGGATTATGTATAATGCATGAAATTCCTGGGGTTACAAAACTTTCAAATTGCTTTAAGATATTTCCCAAAAACATTCTTGACGAAACATGTTTTGACTCTAGTTTAGTTTAACGAAGCTATGATTATTCTGGGTAATAAGGGTCTGACAACACTTCACGGCAGACTTGAGTTCGTGAAAAAATTTCGCGTAAGAAAAGCATTATTTTAGGTCGGTAAACCAGAGGCTTCTGTTTTCTTTTTCTTATTAATTTTGAGTACACATTTTCCCACTGTGCATTGAACACATCCACCGTGAAATATTACCATCATTTTTGGCATGTTTCAAATTTTTAAAACCAGTACTGGACTCCTATGAACGTAAAACATTGTTCCAGAAATTTATTAGACTACTTTAAATTTGTTTTAAAAATCGATTTAGTCCCTGTTCAGAATTTGATGCTTTGGGCTAACATTGATTAGTCTCTATTTTGACGGTTTTATCGAGTTTTCTTGATCATAAAGGATACAAAACACCTTCATAACATTTACAAATGTTAGTTTGTCAATTTAACCTTGATTTTTATCGTTTTATTTTAAAAATATTTTCAATCGAAAAAAGAACTATGATGCTGCCTACATTTAGGGGCAAAAATAATTTTAATTGCTAAATAGTTTGAGCTTCAAAATACAAATGAAATTTTACCTTCACACATTCCCCAAGGCCCTCTCACTATTTCCATTTTAATTTTTTCTTCAATGTTAACGATTTGATAGGGTTCCTATCCATTTTTCCAATACGGGTTTACTTTTGGAAAATGTCCTTATTTTTTAAATATCAATATTTTTTTCACTAAATGACTATAAAATAGTACTATAATTGTTCATATACAAAGGAAAAAAGTTGTTCTTTCACATTAAACAACCCGTTTGCTTCTAAAAGCTTTTTGGTATCATCAGGAGAGCTGTTTGTTTGCGAGCCTTGGAAAAATAGATATTTTGAGATTTTGAAATTAGATTTTTTACTAACAGAAAAAAATTCAAATACAAACCAAATTTTTCCTATTTGATACTCAATTAAAAGGCTTTCAAACGTAGAAAACAGTTTTCAAAATTTCAAACTATAGACTGAGTTATTCATGATAATGTGGAAAAGTTTATTGTTGGTCTAATTTGCCCCGGTGATCAAAGTTACTCCGTTTTACGGTAGTCTAAATGTAAAATTTGAAGTTTTTGGAAATAATTCTTACTGAAAATTTTCAAAACTTTGCTCGTGTGTTTTGTTCATAAATCTCTAAAACAAAGTTTTTCTAAGGAGTTTACTCGAGAAAAAGTGCAACACTTTGTTTGCCTACCGGTAAAATAAACAAATTACGGGGGTCAAATCGTGTGCAAAGTATTTGGACCGCTAGCGGCGAGATATTTATAAAAATTTCGCGATGGACAGCAAACGAACTCTTAAGCGGCATCTGGAAGGTTTCCAAGCAGAAAATTTTCATTGACTAGTCTTGCCTGGATATTCCGGAGATAAAAAAAGGAGAAAAAAAAAGTGATGTCTACATCTACATGAGGACGATGACGATCTGTGATAGCTGCAAATCACAATTCTTTTTTTTTTGTAAGGTGAATTCACTCACTCATTTTTCATAAAAAAATTGATATTTAAAATTATATAAACCATTTAAAAATTTGTTGTTTCCCTTTTCGTTAATTTGGTGTTCAAATTACGGAATTTTTGACAAGTTTGAGATTTTTCGATTCGCAAACGGATAAAAATCACTTGTACAAGCACGTGAAATGTGCCTTCTTCACCAACATGGCCAAAACTTGTAAGCATCCTGAAAAATAAAAGATTTCCCTTCTTCATTTTTCTGTTCATCGTAATATCTGTTACATATTACAATAGACTGAGTCGATTTGGGGTCATTTTTGAATTTCTCAAACCTTGGGGTCTAAAAAGCTTCCTGGTCCAAAACTCATCCATGATTTTTTGCAGAATTTTTAAGTGACGTTTACATGAGTAAATTTGAACTTTTAGGTTTGTATGGGAAAATTGAATATTTTGTACTGAAAAATCAACATCAATTTTGATTCTTCTGTGGAATCGAGCCAGCTGACAGTTTTTGTGCCAATTTATAAATTTCCCAAAGGAAATTATCCGCTGAACAACTTTGTCGAAGACCGTAATTTCATATCTTATTGAGCAACAAAATTATTAGCTGTTTAGCAAAGGTATGTCTTTTCGCATTGATAAACAATAAATTCAATTGACATCCCTGCTGGGTGCCTTGCGAGGTGGCTACTTTTCATGCAATACATCGCGAAACTCCAGCAGTGATGTCAATTGAATTTATTTTTTATCAATATATTTATTCTTTGAAAAAAATATATGGTTCTTACCGGAAACAATCAGCAGGTTAGTTACAAAAATTGTTGTTTATTGGCACTCTTCGTCTGGCTTTTGTGACTGCTTGGTGCTTAGGAAACACTTCTGAGAGGCTGCCAGATCCTTAATTCAGGTTGTTTTTTTCTGGCGAGATCTATTTTCTTCGCCAGGGTTGATACCATCTGATAAATACGTACAAGGTCGTGAATTGTGTCATTGGAAGATAAACAATTGGGGGCAGTGTTCTGAAAATCACTCATTTCCAATGAATGTTCCTGATTGCACTTCACAACTGAACGTACAGCGATCGGGTTTTGTTATTGATTGCTACTGGACTTATCCGATCATCGATCGTTCTATTCATCGCTAAAATACAGATCACCTCGCACGATGTTTGCTGTCAAAACAGTGCAGCACTATCATCAAATTGGAATCTCACCATTGAGCGATGCATACGGCGAATCATGTTAGGCTAGGATCAGGAGTGAATGGTTCAGGCAGTGAGCGAGTGATACATGTAACCGATCATTAGCAAATGTTGTTTGATTTTAAACATAGCCAATTAATAAATTTATTTGATTTTACAGCTTTTTTTTACTACAGTAAGAATAAAATCAAACTGTAGTTGTGTTTGTGATGGAAAGATGGTCACTTCCGCCGTCTTTTCAATGTCTAATCAGCCAGGCGGATACTGAGTGAGTGACATTCAGAATGAATCAGTTGGTATCTCACTCATCACCGATATGCGATGTTTGCAAACCCGATGATTCTGAATGATGGGACTCGGTTGGCATTGCTGAGTAGAGCGCTGATCGAGATTGCATACCAGTCGGGCGAAGCAGTTGCGAGAGGCGCTATCCCATTATACAATCAGAATGTATCCAACAGGAAACGCATCCTAAGTGTTTATTTTGATTGATTTTCGGAACATTGATTGGGGGAAATATTAAAAAGCAAATATCTCCTAACAATTATTTTTCATTTCGCCTAACAAAACTTCAAATCAAAACCCACGTATTTTACCGTTGGATTTTAGACCCCATGCATTTTGAAATGTATACAACAGCTCAAATACTTTACAATCTCAGATGATCATTTCGTCGAGATAGCAGTGAATGGAGATGTTTACTCTAAGAAAAGGGCATTCACCATCATTGGCTACATATTAACACAACAAAAATATGGTGATAGTCTACTTTCAATTATTTTATTCATTGTTGGAATACTCCTACAGGAACCTTTTTTTCTCCAAAATAAGTATGTACACAGAAATTTTCAAGGAATTATAACGAAAAAATATGAAAAATATAATTTTGTGAAGCCATTATTTTCAATGTTTTATTTCATAATCATTGCTGTCACTCATTATTAAATAAATATTTTACCTGATTCGCTAGTCCTCCTGCTCTCAGTAAAAAATTTAAATTACCTTGTAAGAAAATGTGTTTATGTCTTCGTAAGCATGTAAATAGTTTTCATTATTTCTATCATAAATTCCATCTTCCTTAGAGTACAGGAAATTTAGTCTAACGCACATACACTGTTTTAGACTTAAACTGGTTCTTCGCTCTACACCCTCACCCATGTATCAGGTTTTGCTTTCAGAAAAAAGAGAAAAAGCTCGCGATGCTACCGAAAAAGATTTTCATATGTTCAATGATCTGGCTGAACCAACTTTTCGGCAGAATAAATTCCTTGAAAATCTCCAAACTGGTTCCGATCACTGGCGATGTAAGATCACAGGATTCATCCCCAAAAGCGACTATGCCGATCAGTTTTCCATTCAGCACGATTGGTGCACCACTGAAGCCCTACAAAAAGTTTAAATAAATTAGATTCATTTTGTTTTTAAGGAAAATTGAGGCAACTCACTGCACAAATAGTAACATTATTTACAGGAAACATGCAAAGATGTTGATCGAGTAAGAATACATCGCCGACAACCGAGCAGTTCTTCGCTGGCACCAGATACATTTCGACGACTCGGGTTTTGAAATATTCCTGCTTATCTTCGTTAGATTCTCCGGTACTCAAGGTTCCCCATCCGTAGATTTGAACAACACTGTTCAGGCCTGACGTACGAACATCTTCCTCGACGATTTCTGCAATTGCCGAACGATCAAACGGACGATCTTCTGTTACTTCCAGCATTGCGACGTCATAAGCATATGGACCCGTTGCATTAGGATGAACTGTGAAGCTTTCAACCGAAACGTAGTGATCCAACGCCGTGTCTACATACTTCCCGTGACCACTCATTGCTTTTCCCTTTTCGAACAGGTCGATGTTGTGAGTTTCCATCACAACGTGGAAATCTTCTGAAGCTCCCAGAACTTCAGAATCATTGCGCACGAACGTTAGACAATCTGCAGCCACTAAAACCCTCCCCTTATCCACAATAACTCCATTGCAAACAAACTTATTCCTTGGACCATAAATCGCTACCACCGGAGGATACGGATTAAGTTTGGACACAGCTTCCAATCGGACAAACTCCAACAACCCCAACACTAAAATTAACACCCCGCCAAGCTTAAGTTGCTCCATTACGTGCCCTGTGTCCACCGAGAACTAAACTATGCTGATTACTGGCTCGAAATCTACTAGTGGAATTTTTCGCTAGACTGACAGTGTTTTATGAGAGTCAGAAGAAGTCTACGTGTCGAATCGTGGTTGTGGTCCATTCTGGAGCAGTTGTATCAATATACAAAGAACAGGAATTTTCTGGTCAGCTGCATTATATTGTTGGCTTGCAACATTGACGAGCGATAGGTCGGTACCTATTCGGTCACATGGGCTGGAGGCACGTGCAGTTGTTCGGAATTATCTTTGGGGTTCGCTGAATGAAAACAAATGAACCGATTTGTTCAGAAAGTTTGAGGTTCGGCACATGAACGATACTAGATATAGTTCTTAGTAAAAGCCATTAATTTTTGTTATGTCTATAGTCGCGATAAAAAAAATTTATTTGAGACCAAATCTTAGCGTTTTTATTCCCAATCGTTGACTTGGAAAACTTCATGTTTCAAAATTGAAAGGCCTTCCAAGCACTCATAACTTTTCTCCATATCTCCAAAAAATGTAAAAAATAAATTGAAGCAGCCACTAGGGCTCACATTCATGATTTCGAAAATCCTAACAAAGTTTCTACGCATGTTTTAAGTTAGAAATAATATTTAAGCATCAGAAAATTTGCAAACATTTTGTAGAAAACGTGTAACCGGACAAAAAGTAACAACAGATAAAAAGTTATTGAGTGCATGACAGGTCTTTAGATCCTCAAGCGTGGAGTTTCTCAACTCAACTATTATCCAAATGGATTTTTTGTTCGATTGTTCTTCAACATAACTTGCAATTTTTCGTGAAGAAATTTGGTTTGCCACGTGCTTACTCCTTCCAATACGGTATTGAAGCTGAGTAAATCGGTAATTTCGTACAAAAGTGAATACTGTAAATTAACGCCTCAAAATATTCCAAAATCGTCAAAATTCCACTCACTCGAGTATTTTTCGAGCCAGGTCACAAATCCTCTGAAAAACAAAAAAAAATAGGAAAAAGTAGGGAACTAGAAAATAGCAATTATGGAGATTATAAAATAAACGCTCAGATTTCCATAAATGCTATTTTCCAGATTCCTATTTTTCCTGAATTATTTCGTTTTTAGTTTCAGTTTTTCTGAGGATTCTCGACCGGCCTCTGAAATGACTCGATTGAGTTGTTAATTTTAGATATGAGGCCCTTAGAGCCAAAGGGGTATAAGTGCATAAAAGCTGATTTCGAGAAAAAAACACTCAAAGTTCGATATGTTCTAATAAATTCCATAGATATTTTTAATGAAATTTTTCAATGAGTTTGGTCTTCTAAAATAAAAACAAATCATTTGACATCATTTTTTTTTAGAAAAACAACGTTTATTTGACGTTAATTGAGGCGACACATGATTTTTAATTTTTGCACTTATACCCCTTTGGCTCCATATAAATTCACTTATACCCCTTAGCCACCAACAAATTTCCATTTTCAGGTGATTTTGTCTTGTTGGCATGATTCAGAAAACACAGGGATTTAATCAGATGAAAGTCAAATTATTTATGAACGTATTCATTTTTTACTGTTATGATGGGAAATGTACCCTGGTACAGTTAATCGAGAGGTTTCATGTCTAAAGATCAACCTTGTCTTCTCAGTTGGTATTTTTCTATGAATTTTCGATCATTGCATGTTTCCTGCATCTTTTCCTGGTAAATTGGATATTGGAAATGGACTTCGGCTCATTAGGTGATGATTAACAGTACATTAACGACAAGCGCTTCAACGTTAACCCGATCATCTCATACAAATACATATTGAGCATAGCCTAAAATTTGTGGCATTCTCCATATAATTATGACCAGAAACCAGGAATTCATTTATTCATTTATTTATTGGGGTTAGAATAGAAAATAGAATATAAAATTTGATCACTAGAGTTATCACTAAATGGAATGAAATGATTTACTGTTGATGGTAAATTATCAAACAGGATTTGCTTTCCAAATGCAAATTAAATGCCACTTTTTTTTTAATTTTTCGTCCCGATTAAAAAAACTACTTCTTACTGGAAATGACACTTGGGTTGGTGGCAAAGGGGTATAAGTAAATTACTTGGTGGCAAAGGAGTATAAGTGCTGCATATACCCCTTTGGCGCCAAAAAAAAGTAATTTTCAGTAAGCAGGATTTTTTCAACGAGATCAAAACATAAAAAAATAGTGAAATAAAATTATGATTAAAATAGAATATGATGTTTGACAATCAAGGATTCGTTCTAGATGGTTAAATCGATTTTTTCCATTTTGTCACTCATACCCCTTTGGCTCCAAGGGCCTCATATGGGAATATCTGGAGGCTAACACATTGTTCAGAAATCTTTATTATTAGGCGTCGCGACGCTCACATGCAGTCGAAAATACCAAAGGTAGTCGTTCTCGATGGTTGAGTTGATAGTTTTTGCTATTTGTATTACATTTTCGTTCGAATTTTTATAAATTTATCTCTTTCTTATCAAACAGTTACTTAATTTTGTCTCATTAAACATTTGTTTATTAATTTTTACAAAAAAATTACTTCATATTAGTCTTAAGGATCTCAAATATATCAGTCAGCATAATGTATATCATAAAACATCCACTTTATAAGGCACAAAAGCAAAATAATGGTGGAAATTGTTCTTGGTTACTAACTTTTTTCTGTATATTAGGGTGACAATATACACTGAACCCATTATCCCACCTAAAATTCACTTGAAGATTCACTTAAAAGTAAGAATTTAGTGAGTTTCTAAATGAAAAGTAACTCATGTACATTTCACTTACCTCTCACTTAAATTTTATGTGAGCGAGTCAATATTCACTTACTCATCATTTGAGTTTTAAGTGACTGACACTTAAATTCTACTGGATGTCCACTTAATTCCCCGTTCGCTTGACCGATTACTTAAAATTCAAACGGATCTACGAATAGCGTTTTGAATATGTTTATTGTAGTTTGGAAGGGAAATTAAAACGAGTTGTGTTTGTAATAGTAGATGCATTGAAAAGGTTATCTAAAATATTAAAAAAAATTATAGGTACTTCCAGAGCTCGATGAAAATATCGTTTAACATTCAATGATGTTAGTTGTTTGTTATAGAACCATAATTAGGAATGGTCGATATTGTCTCAATCCTTGGAAGATCGATCTTTTCAACTCCGATGTTCGATTTTTTTTGATCGATTCTTCGACCAGGAAAAAATCGATTAGATCGGTTTATTTTCGATTCGATCTTTCGATCTTTTTTTCTCATTTAGAGAAAATAAGGGCATAGTGGCCACCTTAAGGAGGACGCTTATTTTACCATTGAAAACAGCTATAATATGTGAGTTACATCATTGTTTCATGTTCAGACACTTGAAAAGTCAATTTCCTAACTGAATGAAACTTGAAAAAAGTAGATATAAACGTTTAAAAATTCATTTTAAATTTTTGTGCCGAAATCTGAAAATCAGTCACTGTAGAGGCAGTATAAGCTTCATCACGATGAGCGTTTTCTGCCGTGAATCTAGCAGCGAATTAAGTTTGATGAAGTCAACTGAATTATAGAGCTACAGAATGACCAGTTTACATCTGACGAATTGGCCTATTGGGAAGGTGTCGGAGAGATAATCAGAAAACTCGAGTTCGATTTCTTGTCGATCCTTTTTTTATTAAGCATTCGATCATGAATTGAAATTGAAGTTGAAGTTGAAAAATAATTTTAGAAATTTTTAATTTATTTCAGTACAATTTTGGCAAACTATTTCCAAACCCTGTGAATTAGGTGCAGGAAGGTGTTTGTGATTATTTAAGATAACAAAAATTTGCTAGAATTTGCTAATTTAAAGAAATAACAGCGATTCCCAAAAATAACTTTTTTTTTAAATAAATATATTTGATTTTTGATTTTTTTTTTCTGCATATTTTATTCGATATCTTTCATATACATTAAAAAATCTTACTAAAATTACCTTAAAATAATTGCTTTTAAAATCTAAAATATTTCTTGTCAGTACATTACTTAAAAATATCAAAGCGTTTCCGAGATATTTGTATATTGATTAGTGTTGTTTCAAAACACTAACTCCGGTTCACCTTTCATAGACGCGCTTGAAATTTTCTTATTTTCCATATGTAGAAGGATTATACAAATTTGAAATTTTATGTCTTTATAATCTCTTGTTTCAAACGAAAAGATCGATTAATCGGAGATCGATCTTCAAGCTCCGATTTTTTAGATGGATCGATCCCATAACCGTTCATCTGGACCGATCTTGGAGATCGATCTTTTCCCGCAGATCGAACAATCCTAACCTTAATATAAAACAATGATTTTTCTTTTATTTCTACTTATTCAAACAATGAGGTTCTGGAACCACTATCCAATTATGTTTTTTTGGGAATTTTCAAGCGCAATAAAAATAAAAGTAAGTATTATTAGCAGAAAAGCAACAAAAATGTCCTGTTTGAGTGGAAAACGGAAGGTTTTTTTCAAAGACTTTTTATTTGGACCGATAAAATGAATTGAAAAAAAAATTCCCTTTTTTTCAATAATCAATTGTTTTGAATAACAAAGTTGATAATTGTAATGCCGAAGTTCAACCTGGAAATCCTCTTTACTAAAAGATGTAACAACCTGAGCATAAATTAAAAATTCACTTTACTGCTAACTTAAAATTCAATTCGGTGCTCACTTGAAATTCACTTGACGGTCACTTAAAATTCAGTTGAATTAACAAATGGGTAAAATTTACTCCATGCGTCCCTTACATTTTAAGTGAAAATTATTTTCAGTGTATGTATTGAAACAAGTTCATGATCGAATTTTACAAACTGACAATATACATTTTGTAAATTGGCCCAAAAAAACTGACCTGTGCAAAATTTCAGCTGATCGGGCTCAAAGTTTCGTTTTTTTTTTAATCTAAAAAATTACCGAAGTGGGGACTGAAATCGGAGACTTTGAACTTCTAGTTTTGATTCCAAATGACTTAAAAAAAACATAAAACGTCGGAATCTGGGGCTAAATCGAAAAAAAATGTATTGATCAAAAAAGGATAAATTGAGTTCCACTATTTCTTTTTGAAAAGAAATCATCGCACCGAGTTAAATCGTTGCCTACCCATGATGTTCTTATGGAGCAGTAAGTATGAAACTCGATTTCCATGCGGGAGAGCTCGGATTCAATACTTGGTTAGGTTGATTAGATTGCGTTTATTTGAGAGAGTACCGTGCGCAAAGTAATTAAACATCCCATATTCCACTACTGCTTGGAAAACGGATTCACCGTTGAGAAAATAATATTTCGTCTGCGGAAATAACTTCATTGACCTGCAACAGAGAAATTTATGCAAAAAAAACTGATATGTTTTCTCAATAGTTTTATTGTTTAAATAGTGAAGGAAATTTTAATATTTTTTTAAGGTTTTATAATTGCTATTTGAATTTTCGATGCAATAATTTTTTTTTGAATTCTTGTACACTGAGGTTTTTTTTACGCGGTATTTCGTCCCGCGTAAAAAAAACCGCGTAAAAAAAACCGCGTTCATTCGAAAATCCGCGTAAAAAAACCGCGTTAATTCGACAATCCGCGTAAAAAAAACCGTGTTAATTCGAAAATCCGCGTAAAAAAAACCTCGATAATTCGAAAATCCACGTAAAAAAAAACCGAAATTCGAAAATCCACGTAAAAAATCCATTTTAACTAAAAAATTCGCGCAAAAAAGCACGTTACTAAAAAAAAAAGTAAGAAACATGATTATTTAAAAATTTGCGTACAATGATAGTTTATTTTCAAGATAAAAAACAAAATCAATTAGATTAACAGAATAGTAGAATATAGTGAGGTTTATTCGACAGTGTGGAATCCAGATCGTCTCATGTCTCATGTCTCAGGTCTCATGTTCCATGTCTCAGGTCTTAGGTCTCATGTCTCAGGTCTCATGTCTCAGGTCTCATGTTCCATGTCTCAGGTCTCAGGTCTCATGTTTCATGTCTCAGGTCTCATGTCTCAGGTCTCAGGTCTCATGTCTCAGGTCTCATGTCTCAGGTCTCATGTCTCATGTCTCATGTCTCATGTCTCATGTCTCATGTCTCATGTCTCATGTCTCATGTCTTATGTCTCATGTCTCATGTCTCAGGTCTCAGGTCTCATGGCTCATGGCTCATGGCTCATGTCTCATGTCTCATGTCTCAGGTCTCATGTTTCAGGTTCAACACAATGTTGGACGAACTCACTCACGAACTGACAGGAAAGGTCCCTGTTGTAATAGGAGGAGACTTCAACGCCTGGGCGGTAAACTGGGGTAGTAGGTGCAACAACCCTAGGGGCCACAGTCTACTAGAGTCCTTCGCAAGACTGGAAGTTGAGCTGTGCAACACTGGATCCATCAGCACCTATCGCAAGCATGGATTACCAGACAGAACATCAGTGATCGATATCACCTTTGCGAGTCCATCATTAAAAACTGATATGAATTGGAGAGTGTGTGACGATTATACCCACAGTGATCACCAGGCGATACGCTATAGCGTAGGAAACCGAAATCCGGTGGCAGTAAGGCAGCTGCCAGTGCACGAGCGGAGATGGAAGACTAAAGTGTTCGACAAGGAAGTGTGCACCGAAGCTGTATACATGCAGGACTCATCCCAGGTCCATAATGCTGAGCAGCTGACGAAAATGATGGTAGCGGTGTGCGACATGACCATGCCCAGAAGAAATACACCGAAGTGGTGGCTACGACCGGCTTACTGGTGGACTTCAGAAATAGCTGAGCTTCGTACTAGCTGTCTAAAAGCGAGACGACGAGCTCAACGGGCGAGAAATGAAGCCGGCAGAGAAACGAGAGGTGCCGTTTACCGAGCAGCCAGGGTGTCACTTAAGCGAGCCATTAAAACAAGCAAAGAAAACTGCTACAGAGCGTTATGCCAGAGCGTAGATGATAACCCATGGGGCCAAGCCTATAGAGTTGCACTGGCGAGATTCGGTGGCCCAAGGTCGCCGACCGAAAAGTGTCCGGAAAAACTGAGAGAGATCGTTGCACATCTTTTCCCGCAGCATGGCCCGACGCAGTGGCCACTTACCCCGTACGACGCGGGTGCCCACGACATCGAGCCAGTAACGAACGAAGAACTCGTGGCTATCGCTAAGAAACTTGCGGTGAATAAGGCCCCTGGTCCGGACGGAATCCCAAATGCAGTGCTGAAGGTGGCGGTACAGACCATTCCGGATACCTTCAGAGTGGTGCTACAAAAGTGTCTCGACGAGGGATCTTTTCCCAATTCGTGGAAAACGGCGAAGTTGGTGCTACTACCGAAACCCGGGAAACCCCCAGGGCATCCATCATCTAATAGACCCATTTGTCTGCTGGACACCCTTGGTAAGCTACTGGAGAGGATAATATTAAACAGACTTATTATCTACACAGAAGGCGGAAGTGGACTGTCGGACAGACAGTTCGGTTTTCGGAAAGGGAGATCTACGGTGGACGCCATCCGTATGGTGACAGAGTACGCGAAGCGCGCATATAAAAAGAAGCGAACAGGTGTTCGTCACTGCGCCATTGTGACGATCGACGTTAAGAATGCCTTCAACAATGCCAGCTGGGAAGCGATTGCCAAAGCGCTTCACAGGATGCTTGTTCCCAATACTCTCTGCAGGATAATAGGAAGCTTCTTCGAAAATCGAATCCTGACGTACGAAACCGAAACTGGAATACGATCTACTGCCCTAACAGCAGGTGTTCCACAGGGTTCCATACTCGGTCCTGTGCTTTGGAATGCCATGTATAATGAGGTGTTAACGCTGAAACTAC
Source organism: Uranotaenia lowii (assembly GCF_029784155.1). Taxonomy (NCBI): domain Eukaryota; kingdom Metazoa; phylum Arthropoda; class Insecta; order Diptera; family Culicidae; genus Uranotaenia; species Uranotaenia lowii. The sequence continues at coordinate 63,334,265 of NC_073693.1, read as the reverse complement.
CAGCAGGCGTGCAGATAGTCGGATTTGCTGACGATATCGTGCTCATGATTACCGGTGAAACAATCGAGGAGGTAGAAGACCTTGCAACGGTGTCCGTAGAAAGGGTTGGCATCTGGATGGAGGGAGTTAAGCTTCAGATAGCTCACCATAAAACTGAAGTTCTGCTCGTGACCAATAAAAGAGTTGTGCCGCACATGGAGATTACTGTTGGAGGGCACACGACATCTTCGAAACAGCAGCTGAAATACCTTGGAGTAATGGTCGACCATCGCTTAAGTTTTGGTGCGCATGTCAAATACTGTTGCGAAAGTGCATCGAAAGTCATAGATTCATTAGCCTGGATTATGCCGAACTGCCATGGTTCAAAGAGTAGCAAGAGACGTCTCCTTGCGAGCGTAGCACTGTCGAAACTACGATACGGAGGAGCGGCCTGGAGCTCCGCGATAGAGGTAGAGCGTCACTTCCATCTGTACCGTTGAGCCGTCAACACGTACGCCGGAGCATCGTATCGTTGCTGTGTACCTGCAGGAACATTTTTCATTATTTATTTTTTCCTTACCTGTTTTTCAAACAGCACTTTTCAGTGCTAAAATTAAATTATTTTCATTTTCTTTTATTCATATTTTCTCTTTTCTTTCCAGCATGGGGAAGTCATCGGCCGGCTCAAGGGCCGGGAGAAAACGGATTGCCGAACCTAATTCAGGTCCATCGCCCAAAAAAGTTGAAATTTCTAATTCATTCGATGTCCTTCATAACATCGGTGATGAGGAAATATTCATATTTAATTCTGATAAGAGTACTAAGAAACCTTCTTCTTCTTATACTCTTAAAAACGAAAAGATTCCACCAATTACGGTCACGATTCCTGACTTCAATGCCTTTCGAAAAGAAATCGTCACTTCCGTCAAGGATGTGAAGATTTCTTTTCAGATCGGTCGAAGGGGAACTGCTCGTATATTGGCGGAATCTTTTAATGATTTTCAAAAGGTTTTAAATTATTTGAATAATAAAAAACACCAATTTTTTACGTACGACACTAGAAGTGATCGTCCATTTAAAGTTGTACTTCGTGGTCTCACTGGCGATCAGACACCGGATGAGATCACAGCTGAATTAAATTCTTTGTTAGGTTTTTCTCCAATTCAAGTAATTCAAATGAGGAAAAGAACCAACACGAATAATACCAGTAGTGTTGGTTTTGCTCCTGAACTTTATTTGATCCATTTTAAAAAGGATCAGGTTAATAATTTGCAAATTCTTGAAAAGGCTCGTCTTATGTTTCATTGTCGAGTCAAATTCGAACCTTTTCGTAAATCTTCTACCAATTTTCTTCAAAATATTACGCAATGTCGTCGTTGTCAAGCTTTTTGTCATGGCACTAAAAATTGTAGAATGAATGCCAGATGCATGTTTTGCGGCTCATTCGATCATGAAAAATCTAAATGCCTTTTTGGTGGTGATAAGCCAAAAACAGAATTTTTTTAAGTGTGCGAATTGCGCAGGTAATCATTCCTCGAATTCTCTAGACTGTCCCGTTAGGGCAAAAATTGTTGCTTCTAGGAAAAATCCCAAAGTTTCCAGAAAAGTTTCTTCTCCTCCTTCCTCTTTTTCGTCTTCACACGTCAGACCGGCAAACAACCTGCCTGTTCGCGGTCAGCCTCGGCCTACATTGGAATCACGGCTGGGTAATACCCGAAGTGATTTTAATGTTACCTGGGCTGATTCTGCGCCACAGCCTCGTTGTTTATCGTTCTCAGAGGTGGTTGAAAATGGGTTTCCCTCTTCAGGTTTAACTAATAAAAATGGGAAAAAACCAAGTCTCAACGTTCATGCGAAGGCTTGGGAAAATCCCCGAAATTCAAATACTTTCTCTTCTCCTTCCTTTTCTGATCCTAACAATTTTGTTGATTTGGGTGAGATTACTGAGGAAAAATTAAAATTTTTGCATCAAAATTTAATGGAAATGATGCAACTTATGTTGAAAGCAAATTCAAGGTTTGAAGCTTTCCAAACTTCTTTTAATTATGCTAACAAAATTATTATGACTTTGCGATTCCCTCATGGATCCAAATAGATGTTTAAATATTATGAACTGGAACGCTAGATCTTTGCTGGCTAACCAAGATGAATTCTTTTTATTTTTGAATACTCAAAACATACATATTGCTGCCATCACTGAAACTTTTTTAAAGCCAGACAATAACTTGAAAAGCAATGCTTTCTTTAAAATTTTACGAAATGATCGACTTGATCGACAAGGTGGGGGTGTAGCTGTTGTCATCAATAGTCGTCTCAAATTTAGACTTCTTCCTTCTTTCAATACAAAAGTCTTAGAAACAATTGGAATTGAATTAGAAACTTCTATGGGGAAAATTATAATTGTTGCCGCATATTTGCCTTTCCAATGCAGCGGTGAACAGAAAAATTTTTTGAAGGGAGATTTACAAAAACTCACCAGAAATAAATCTAAATTTTTTATTATTGGTGACTTTAATGCAAAACACCGATCTTGGAATAATATTTCATCAAATTCAAATGGGAATATTTTATTTAACGACTGCTCTGCAGGTTATTATACTGTTGAATATCCTAATGGGCATACTTGTTTTTCTTCAATTAGAAATCCCTCCACAATTGATTTGGTTCTAACGGATTTAGGCGAGCATTGTAGTCAATTAGTTACTCATGCGGACCTCGATTCAGACCACCTTCCAGTAACATTTTCTTTATCCCAAAGTCCCATTGAAAACCCTTTAAAATCAGCTTTTAACTTTCAAAAGGCTAACTGGGAGCGATATATGAATTTTATTGAACGTAATTTAGATGTAAACGTTCCACTGAATTCAATAGAAGATATTGATTTGGCTGTAGAAAATTTGACAACTTCAATAGTCAATGCTAAAGCCGCTTCAATACCCAAAGTTAAACATAAATTTAATCAACCTTTAATTGATGATGATCTTCAGTTTTTGATACGACTGAAAAACATTCGTCGACGCCAATATCAACGTACTAGGTATCCTTATTTGAAATTAATTTATTGCGACCTTCAAAAAGAGATCAAACGTCGTTTAAATTTCATTCGTAATGAAAATTTTGCCAAAGCAGTAGAGGACATAAAACCCTACTCAAAGCCATTTTGGAAATTAACTAAAATTCTGAAAAAGCCCCAGAAGCCAATTCCTACTTTGAAAGATGGGAATAAACTTCTTTTAACGAATGCAGAAAAAGCTCAAAAATTAGCCCAACAATTTGAGTCTGCTCATGATTTTAATTTAAACGTTGTAAGTCCAATTGATGCTCAAATTTCCCTTGAATTTGATGATATTCTATCTAAACAAAATGTATTTGAAAGTTCCTATGAGACAAATATTGATGAACTTAAATTGATTTGCAAAAAATTTAAAAATATGAAAGCCCCAGGGGAAGATGGGATTTTCTATATTCTTATTAAAAAGTTGCCTGAAAGCACTTTAAATTTTTTAGTTAAAATCTTCAATAAATGTTTTCACTTGGCTTATTTTCCAAATAAATGGAAAAATGCCAAAGTAACTCCAATTTTAAAACCTGGAAAAAGTGCTTCAGAGCCTTCAAGTTATCGACCAATTAGTTTGCTCCCTTCTTTAAGTAAACTATTTGAGAGAGTTATTTTGAATAGAATGATGATTCACATTAATCAGAATTCTATTTTCCCTGATGAACAATTTGGTTTTCGTCATGGACATTCTACTACACATCAACTTTTGAGTGTAACTAATATGATTAACGCTAGCAAATCTGAAGGTTATTCAACTGGTGTTGCTCTTCTTGATATTGAAAAAGCTTTTGACAGTGTTTGGCACAAAGGTTTAGTAGCTAAATTAGCTCGATTTGATTTTCCTGTATATCTCACCAAAATTATTCAAAATTATTTGACTAGCCGAACCTTACAAGTAAGCTATCAAAATTCATGCTCTGAAAGGACACCCATTAGAGCTGGTGTCCCTCAGGGCAGTATACTTGGGCCAATCTTATACAATATTTTTACTTCTGATCTTCCTGATGTACCAGAAGGAAAAGGTAGAAGATTATTTGCTGATGATACTTTGCTTTCAGCCAAAGGTCGAAATTTACGGGTGGTACGCAGTAGATTGCAACAAAATTTAAATTCCTTTTTGAATTACTTGAAAATGTGGAAAATTTCTCCTAACGCTTCCAAAACTCAACTTATTTTATTTCCCCATAAGCCAAGAGCTCAATTTTTAAAACCTAATGAAAATCATTCCATAACTTTTAATGGGGTTTCATTAGACTGGTCTGATCACGTGAAGTACCTGGGACTTACACTTGATCGGAATCTTACTTTTAAAAATCACATTGAAGATATTCAATCTAAATGTAATAAATACACTAAATCTCTTTATTCTCTCATCAACAGGAAATCCAGGTTGTGTCTGCGAAATAAGATGTTAATCTACAAACAGGTATTCCGACCAGCGATAATGTATGCAGTTCCGATTTGGTCTAGCTGCTGCGCGACGAGGAAGAAAGCCATCCAGAGGATTCAGAACAAGGTTCTGAAAATGATTTTGCGGCTTCCACCTTGGCACAGCACCGAAGATCTTCACCGGATTGCGGGCATTGAATCGATCGAAGAGATGGCCAACAAAATCATCTCCAACTTCAGAGGCAAATCGATGCAGTCTTCCATCGCAGAGATTCGTTCTCTCTATAATTAGTTTTAATTTAGGATAGTTTTAGTTTTTAGTAGTAAGTTTAAAATATTTTTTGACATTACAGGATGTTCTCCTACAATAAATACTTGATTGCACTCAACAAAATTAATTCAAATAAATAAATTATAGTGATTAATAAACTATAGGGCTCTGGACAGTTCATCATTGAACTGAACACCTAATTTAATGTAGTAATGTAATATGAATGTAATGATGAATTGGTACAAATAAAGACATATTTAAAAAAAAAAAAAAGAGGTAGAGCGCAACAGATCCAAATTACGGAGCACACATCGGTTGATAGCCATGCGAGCTTCCTGTGCGTACAGGACCATATCAGCAGATGCAGCTTTTGTCATCGCGGGCATGGTTCCCATCGACATAACTCTGGCGGAGGATATGGAATGTTACAAAGCAAGAGCGGTTAGAGGAGTGCGTAATATTTTTTTTTTTTTTTTGTGATGGTCCCATGAGGCCCATTAGGGTCCTCCCTCCACCCCATACGCATCTTTTGAAGTGGGAGGGACAATTTATCCTTTGGATATTTGTTTTTACGTTACTTTGTCGATTTCTGTACTACTTGGTCGCCTTTCAACTCCCGCGTATGTCCATCACTGTACAGATTATATGTCTGATAACGCATCAGATTTCCATCACATTATGAAGCTCCCATTTAGGATTCTTGCATATACTAAAAAGTTGTCTTCACATATAGTATTGCCATTCTTTTGAAGCTATTTATATTTGAGTTATCTTTGATGTCTTGCGGCAGGCTGTTATACATCTTCAAGCCGTTGTAGAATATTGATCGTTTTGTCATTTCTTTCTTAGCAATTGGAAGTCTAAAATCATATGCTCTTCTCGTGTTGTAACTGTGAATGTCGTTACCGAACAGTAGATCTCGAGCTAGATATGAAGGTAACATTCCGTTTTTCATTTTATGGACAAGCATTAGGCTATTATAAGCAATCCGTTGTTTTACAGATAGCCATTTAAGCATGTCTAGCATAAGAGCACTTGGTGTGTAACGGTTGCAACGTGTCACAACTCTCATAATTTTATTTTGGATTCTCTGCAATCGTTTTATTTGTGTATCTGAAGCTTGAAGTAGAATTGTAGAACAGTAATCAAAATGTGGCATAATAATTGACTTCACATAAGTGATTTTTGACCAGAAAGTCAAATATTCTATTTATCCGACAAAGTACACCATATTTTTTCGTGATTTTTTTTATTGTATAATCCACATGCTCGACGAAGTTTAGCTTATCGTCGACTTGCACTCCTAGATACTTTATATGACGTACTCTTTCGATCACACATCCGCCAATTAGCAGACTTGGGCAATCCACAATTTTGCGGTTGCCTATTATCATCCAGTTGGTTTTATCGAGGTTCAGACATAATTTTCTCTGTTTTAGAAACTCAGTAATGTTTTCCAGATCAGCATTTGCTTCATGCATGCTTCATGCAAATTTTTTCCAGTCCAATAAGACACTGAATCATCAGCAAACAGTTTGAGTTTACCATGTTCTAGACACATTTTCAAGTCGTTGATATATAAGATAAAAAGAATTGGCCCCAGGACACTTCCTTGAGGGACACCCAACTTATTTTCTTTATATTGAGAGTATGACGAGCCAAACTTTGTCCGTTGCATTCTTTTTTCCAGGTAACTTCGAAACCAGTTTAATACCATGCCACTTAAACCGATTCTTGCTAATACGTTCAACAATTTCTGTCGGTCAATTGTTTCAAACGCTCTCTTGAAATCAAGGAAAACGGCGACTGTATAGTTTCCATATTCAACGAGCAGCGTCAATGCTCAAGTGGCAGGAGCAATGGGACGCATCGAACAACGCAAGATGGACGCATAGGCTAATCCCGAGACTTTCAGACTGGGTAAATCGGAAGTATGGAGAGGTCAACTTCTACCTGACGCAGTTCTTTCGGGTCATGGGTGCTTTAAGCAATACCTTCATCGGTTTAAGCTTATCAGCTCGCCTTATTGCCCGGAATGCGTAGAGACGGAGGAATCGGCAGAACATGCTATCTTTGTCTGCCCCAGGTTCAATTCAAGGCGTCAACAACTTCAAAATTTGAACGCTGAAAACATAGTGAGTGAAATGTGTCGCGACGAACAGTCATGGCGTGCTATAGTCGACGAAATCTCGCAAATCATGCGCGATCTGATAAGGATCAGGAAAGATGATGAACGGAGAGAGCGAGATAGTCAACCAAATTTGACAAGCTAATGAAAGGTCTTGGGCCTCGTATGACACTTCAATTCAAAAGCAACGCGATCTTAGGGCGCGGTATAACCCTAATCTGGACTCATACGTGTGGTGGGACTTAAAAGGTCTCACGTACTCAGCTACGATCTTTCCTGCAGCAAAAGGAAGCGGAGATACCATTCGGGGTGGTCGTGTCGGGATTCTAGCTTGGTAGTTTCTCAATCGGCCATGCCTTGGTGGTTAGAAATCCTGCGGAAGTGGTTGCTGTGACGGGCGCGAGTTACTTTGAAAGCGTTACCTAACCGGCACACGTTTCGAGGTCCCCGGGATAGTGGATGCTGTGACGGGCGTGAGTTATTATGAAAGCGTTACCTAACCGGCACACGTTTCGGGGTCTTCCGTACCAGTCTGAAGTTGACGATAGAGGAAAAGGAGAAGGAGGAAGAAGGATAAAGCAGAACGATGATCAAGGAGAAATTGAGGAAAAATTGAGAAAGAGGAAAAGGGTGAGATGTATAAGTGCATGAGCACAGCCTACCCCTTGATGTAGTATCATAGGGTGAAACCAAGGGGGGGGGGCAAACACGTTTGAAGTCAAATTTCCATCTTGTAAAAAAAAAAAAAATCATGTTTCAGGTCTCATGTCTCAGGTCTTAGGTCTCATGTCTCAGGTCTCATGTCTCAGGTCTCATGTTCCATGTCTCAGGTCTCAGGTCTCATGTTTCATGTCTCAGGTCTCATGTCTCAGGTCTCAGGTCTCATGTCTCATGTCTCATGTCTCATGTCTCATGTCTCATGTCTCATGTCTCATGTCTCATGTCTCATGTCTCATGTCTCATGTCTCATGTCTCATGTCTCATGTCTCATGTCTCTCATGTCTCATGTCTCATGTCTCATGTCTCATGTCTCTCATGTCTCATGTCTCATGTCTCATGTCTCATGTCTCATGTCTCATGTCTCATGGCTCATGTCTCATGTCTCATGTCTCATGTCTCATGTCTCATGTCTCATGTCTTAGGTCTTATGTCTCATGTCTCAGGTCTCATGTTTCAGGTCTCATGTCTCAGGTCTCATGTCTCAGGTCTTATGTCTTAGGTCTTATGTCTCATGTCTCATGTCTCAGGTCTCAGGTCTCATGTGTTTTCCTTTGAAAAAGTCTTAGAATATTTTCTCTGAAAAACTGCGTTAATTCGAATATCCGCCTAAAAAAAACCACGTTAATTCGATAACACTAGTTTACAAAATTTAAAAAAAATCGTGAACTTGATTAGCTGACCAACATTTTTAATGTAAAATCGGGCGCTGAATCCGAAAATGAAATTCAAAAAAATCTCAGTAGAACCGTTTTTGAGTTATGCTCCAAATATGAAATTTCGAAAAAATTAAAAAAGTTCTTGTACTTAGATTAAAATATCTCGGACGGCATAACAGTAATTTGAAATCCCTCTTTTGCATATTGAAGGTGAATAAGTTTTCTATCGATCATCTGAACACTGTTTTTGCGATTGACCAACAGTATTGCTTATATTAGTGACTTTATGAGAAAAAAAAATGATAAAAAACGCATTTTTTTAGAGAAAATTTTGTTTCAACGAAAGTTTTAGACTCGATGGTAACATTTAAAAAATCTGATTTTCTTTTGCGCTTAAATGTCAATTTAAAACAAAGATTTCAAGTGGTTATTTATCAAAATCGGTTGAAAATTGAAGAAGTTATGGCTACTTTACCATAACTGAAATTTTTGGAGTTTTTAATAATTTAACGAACCATAGTACACTTTTCATAGTATAGGAAGAATGAAACATGATAAATCTCACTCGCTTCAAGTCAAAATTATTTATTAGCTTACCAGAAGGTCACATGCCAAGTTTCAGGAAGATCTGACCATAGGGAGGGGTTGCTTAAGTCTCAAACGTGAATAAAATTTTGAGGTATTTTGCCCGGAAGGGACGAAAAATACTGGTTTTTCATCAATAACTTTTTTCATCACTAGCTGATTGTTTTTTATGGTTGATTTTCTTAAAGCCTAAGTTGCGACAAATATTTCACCCGAAGACTGTAACTCGATTGGATTTGAAACAGAAAAGTTATTGCGGTTCAAAGGCCGCAAATTTTGTCCAACTCGCAATGAGTACTTTTTACCCATTGCGTTGTATACGACAATTTTCGACCAAAATACAATCTTTGAACCGCAATAACTTTTCTGTTTCAAATCCAATCGAGTTACAGTCTTCGGGTGAAATATTGGTCTCAATTTAGGCTTTAAGAAAATCAACCATAAAAAACAATCAGCTAGTGATGAAAAAAGTTATTGATGAAAAACCAGTATTTTTCGTCCCTTCCGGGCAAAATACCTCAAAATTTTATTCACGTTTGAGACTTAAGCAACCCCTCCCTATGGTCAGATCTTCCTGAAACTTGGCATGTGACCTTCTGGTAAGCTAATAAATAATTTTGACTTGGAGCGAGTGAGATTTATCATGTTTCATTCTTCCTATACTATGATAAGTGTACTGCGGTTCGTTAAATTATTAAAAACTCCAAAAATTTCAGTTATGGTAAAGTAGCCATAACTTCTTCAATTTTCAACCGATTTTGATAAATAACCACTTGAAATCTTTGTTTTAAACCGACATTTAAGCGCAAAAGAAAATCAGATTTTTTAAATGTTACCATCGAGTCTAAAACTTTCGTTGAAACAAAATTTTCTCTTAAAAAAATGCGTTTTTTATAATTTTTTTCTCATAAAGTCACTAATATCAACAATACTGTTGGTCAATCGCAAAAACAGTGTTCAGATGATCGATAGAAAACTTATTCACCTTCAATATGCAAAAGAGGGATTTCAAATTACTGTTATGCCGTCCGAGATATTTTAATCTAAGTACAAGAACTTTTTTAATTTTTTCGAAATTTCATATTTGGAGCATAACTCAAAAACGGTTCTACTGAGATTTTTTTGAATTTCATTTTCGGATTCAGCGCCCGATTTCACATTGGAAATGACCTTCAGTTTACTGAGTTCAAAAATGCTGTAAACTAGTGTAATCAGCGTAAAAAAAAACCGCGTTAATTCGAAAATCCGCGTAAAAAAAGCCGCGTAAAAAAACCGTGTAAAAAAAACCGCGTAAAAAAAACCTCAGTGTACAGTATTGAATTATGCCAGATAAGGTTAAAATATCTTCGAGGGCATATATGCACGGAAAATAAATAAAGGGCTAAAATTTACCGAGAAGCATAGGTGATTTTTATCCACCCATCTTTCTCAGTAAATATTACTTTTTTTCATAAACCTAGCAAGAAGATAAACTTTACCTTTTTTTGATTCATCTAAAAAAGAGGTAAATTTTATATTTTCCGCATCCACCTAGCAAAATAGTAAATAATACCGTTTTCCCATTCACTTATTTAAATGGTAATTGGTACGAGTTTTGGTTGGTTTTTCAAATAAAATAAAAAGTCCCAGGCTAACTTTCTTCACCAGACTCGTGGCAATTCGGTTCGGTGATACGGTCACCTTCTTCGCGTTCTTCCGAGGTACCATGGTCGCTGAATTCTCCTGCGTTGCGTTAACACATTCATGCCCTTTCTATTTGCTGAACTTCTGGAAAATTTATTCAACAAAAGTATTACGACCGGTACATTTCCAAGTTTTCTCAGATTTGTACGAATCGTCCCAATAAACTAAAGTGGACCAAAAAATATCGTTAACAACTGATAGTTTGCAGATTAACTGGTTTCCTTCATTCACATCAACTTCTCTAAAGTCATCAATATGTCTTCAGAACAGGGTCTAGCACAGTGACCGATGCAATTGCAATTGTCTAACAAAATCTACGATGCGTTCGAAAATCAACAATTTTTCGCAGTTCTATTTCTCGATCTCAAAAAAGCATTCGATACCGTAGACCACGAGCTGTTGTTAGATAACCTGAACTAAATATTATGGAATTCTAGTAACAACTATAGATCTGTCAGTTGGTATACCCAAAGGTAGTAATATAGGACCACTAATGTTCTTACTGTAGGTGAACGATCTACCTAAACTAGCGCTCTAAGACAAAACACGCTTATTTGCTGACATCGCTAACATAAATATATTGGAAGAGATGCAGATGATTTGATTTACCGGATGAAATATGTCATGCCCATTAGACTGAATGGATTTGAGGTCATTTTTTAATTTCTCGAACGCTTGGGTCTAAAGAGCTTAGTTTTAGTTTAACACTCATCCATGATGTTTTGCCGAATTTTTAAGTAACGTTTACATGAGTAAATTTGAATTTTTTGGTTTGTACACAAACATATTCAATTTTCACATACAAATTTATTCGTGTAAACGTTACTCAAAAATTCAGCAGACAATCATGGATGAGTTTTAAACCAAAACGAAACTTTTTTGACCCCAAGGTTTGAAAAATTCTAAAATGACCCCAAATCGACTCATGAGGTGTTTTGCCAAAAACTTGCTATCGTTAAATCTGTCCAAAACAAAGTACATGGTAATCCATTCACATAGAAAACGGCTTGAAGAGCATCGAGTTTTGACCATCGACTCGACTGTCATAGAAAATGTTGATGGCTTTAAATATCTAGAAAAAAAAATAGGTTTTATGCCCTTTGGAGGAGTCAGATGAACTGTAGTGCTCAAGGGGGCTTTTCCCTGCTCAGAAAAAAAGGTAGTTTCACATTGGAATTCGTGCTGTTCAATTTTGATATCATCTTTGTTCAATCCTATTTTTTTAAATAATCAAAATCAACTTTTCAATACCGAATCCAGTTAATTTGGGTACAAGTTTGAACCAAATTAAAAATATTCATAATCAAATTTTGCAAAAACCTTGCGTTGATTGAAAAAATGTAAAATATTAGTCTTAAATAAAAAACAAAAAATCATTGAAATTTCTTTGTCATCTCTCAATTGAAATTTATTTCCTGTAAATGACTATGACTGAACATGAATTTACAAAAGAAAATCAATAGTATTTAATGTTCAATGTTGTCGTGAAAATTAAACGGATCTAATTTTTTTTTCATGGATGAAAAAAATAGAGTTCGTACCTGATAAGGTACTATTTTTTTGAATAGACTGGAGTACAATTTAAAATATAGGGTAAGTGTTCCTAATTTGGCATGTGTACCTAATGTTAACATACCACTATTTTCAATGTGTTCCTAATTATGGACATAGTCGAAGTTTTCGAAACTTTATCAAAGTCATAGAATGTATTTGAAATAAATTTGATTGATTGAATTGTGTTTTAACTTGATTTTCAACGATCTGTTAAAATCAGCTGATTTGAGTTAATAAAACATGATTAATTTTTACTTCAGTGTATCTCAAAGCTATAAATGTTGAGAAAATATTTTCTCCAGGTTGTAAAGAACGCATCCTACGTAACAGAAAAGGAAACTATCAAACTTCTGAGAGCTTCTCAACGAGAACAGAATCGAAAGGAAAAATTTTAAAAAAAAATCTAAAAATACGTTGTATACCGCCACCTGGGGCATCATGCAACACTTTTCAACTTCAATGGCTTCTAAAAATCTAATGTTCACAGATAATCATACCGCTTGTACATCAAAAGTTTTAAGGTTAATGAGACATCAAATTAACGTAGTCAGAAAAATATTTGGTTTCACCAGTTATTAATAAATTTTCAAAACATGGGATTTTCACCCTACTAAGGAAAAGGGGTAAGTTGCAAAAACCTTTGTTTTGAATGAAGAATTTGATGAAAAAGTGTGAAAAGTAATACTTTTTGATATATTTGTGATTTCGTTACGCACTGAGCACGATCTGCAATTATTTTTGATTTTGTTCGAATTAAATTTGTTATTTTTTCGGTCAAAGATTTTTAAAAAAAGAAAGCAAAAGGATGCTGTATAATTTTAGTGATAAAAAATACTACAACAAAATTTAAAACGATATTCCAGCATATGGAAACCAGATTTAAATTGTGAATCATTGATTTGCATGTCGATGCATTTTAGCCCAGACTGTTATCGGAATTTAAAAAATATTTATTTAAAAAATTTTAAATGATTGTCCGAAAAATATTTATCCACCAACAGTGTTGATATAGGATAATAAAATCATTATAAAGTGTTTAGGTGATAAGCCAATCCATCATACTGTGTAAAGTTTTTTACGGTGTCAAAAAATATAAAAATTTCGATTTTTCAAATTTTCTATGAGAATCAAAAACTACAAGAAACTATCTCACGACGTGAGAAACTATGGCATCATCGTTTTGTTCTCATTAAATGTTAATTTTATTACATTATACTCAAACAAAATTTTAATAAGTGTTGTGATACACAAATGTTGCATCTTACCATGCTGTTGCATGATGCTCTGTTTGACTGTATCTTATTTGTATCCATTACAATGAACTATCTACTTTTTGAATATAATAAATGTATCCATTGGAAAAGATAAAGTTTGAATTTTAATAGGCTTAACATCCACTAGTTTCTTGATAACTAGCATAAAGGAATATTGTGTAGGATTTAAATAGTCATTATTTCTCTATTCATATTCCAAAAACGTTGTAAAATTTAAAAAAAAGGTGAGTTTTGAGATTGTTCTCATTAAAGCAGTCTTCCGAAAATCACTCGGAAGAAACGCTCATGATAGGTTTCTAGTTGGAAACATTCAAAGCCGATTGCTGCTGCCTGTTGTTCCCTAGAGAATCGGCAGAGCGACAATGCGAAGTCAATGTAAACAAGATTCAGAAGCGAGAGCGGACTCGCATCTAAGTCGATCTCTCAAGCTCACTACCTGGTGTATCAGAAGTGATTGAGACACTGACTGATACAAGATCCAATTCGAAAATCCACTCACTCACTCACTCAAACTCAATCAATGCGGCCTTGCATCGGTTCATACTGCCTGCGTACTTTCTGGCAAAGCGGCAGAAACATATGTTCATACGTACTGCCTGCGTGTTTGAATGACTATTTTAATCCTCCCCAACAACAGCAACAACAAAGCAAGATGTATCAGGCAGACAGCATTCGATCATCGATCAGTAAACGAGTGAGTGAGTGAGTGATTGAGCAAGAAAAGTTATTGACTGAAAAAAGAAACTGAAAATCAGGTAGCTCCTCACTCAGTTGAGAATTCCAACTGGAGAAGAAACGTCTCTCTTTCAAATTTTATTTCTTTGATTCTCGGAGCAGCGCTGTCGAACACAATCTTTGCCCCACTGGGAGATAAACCAATCGACAATTTAGGTTTTGCTTTCGCTGTTGAAAACGTTTCAGTGTCTCTCATGAGAATTGAGTGATATTCGGAACACTGCATTAAAGTATTAAAAAACAGACCCATATGCAAAATCAGGAACAAATATTCGGTACGCGGATACATTTTTCCTCATAGGTAGACATTAGGAACACCCTTATGTTAACATTAGAAACAATAAGTGCCAAATTAGGAACATTAACACACTTTATAAAACATGATATTTTTTGTAAATTAAAGCTTGAAATGATTATTTTAAACCATAACAGAGTTCAGAAAAAAATTTGGAACTTAGTTACCAATTAATTGTAAATCTAAGAATTAATGATTCGGCCTACTAATATGAAAGCTAAAAACCTCTTACATAATATAGCAAAATTAGGTTCACTTACCCTACATATATGTTCCCAAAATCTAACGCTATATCCATACTTTGAGTATAAAATACTATTCTGAAATTAAACTGAGAATTGTCATTAACAGGTCATATTTAATAAAAGATTAATCTTTGGATAAATTAAATCTTATGATTTTTAAAGTTTGCTTATAAAGGTTGTTCAATTTATTCTTATTATCCTTTCCTAAAACTATTATGAACTTTTTCAAAAATAGCTAAGTTATTTCATTTCTTAATATAAGCTTAAATTGATTTCCCAAACATTGTACGAAATTTTATCGAAATTTCACCTCACCAGTTTATGGAAAGCTTTATCAAATGACTGAGATGCTTTTTTTCTCCATTCAACTGTGAACAAAAAATTAAACGAAACGGCGACGCCACCAACCAAGCCGCAGCATATGCGCAGTTTTAAGCCGCACTAATTATACCCTTGATAATGCACAAAAATTCTCTCGACGATACATTGTTAAATTGGATCTAGCTAAAATGTGTGAACATCAGCGGGGCATCAAATCGACCGCCTCGAATGGAGGAGCAGAAAAAATCGTAAAACCTAATCAGACGCATTGCACTTTTTCTGCTTCCATGGAAGTTAATTGACGTGAACCGTTTGGATTTACTAACTTTCATCGGTAGCCGGTAAGTTTATTTCACCGGCGCGTTGGGATACACCTATTATTTTTACCATTTATTAAGTATAGGTAACCTAACGTAAAATTTTAAAAGTCATGTTTTTTTTATTACGATTACATGAGCTACACACAATTGATTCAATCATGATAGAGACATTCCTATGATCAATGTACCAATCATGTAAATTTTTCTCAACAACTTTACAAAGTTGTACAAATATCACAACTCTTACAAAATATACTACTCTGTGAAATAATAAAATAAAATAAAAATATAGTGAAAAACTTTCCTGCAATAGGGGAATCACTTTTCCAAACACTCTAAACGTTCACATTTTTTCAAAGACACGAGTCGCACAGCACAGCCCCAAACGACCTTGCGAGATCATTACACGAATCCTGTTTTCGTCGATCAGCAGCAGCAGCAGTTCAACGGCATCATCTCGGAACGGTAGTCGTAAATGTTGGTACACAAACTCGTGGCGGGCGGAGACGTTCGGAGATAGCAGACCGACGGAGATAGCGGGAGATGTGGTACGAAAGATAGCACGAGAAAGGCCGGAGAAATACGATCCTTCCATAAGCCGACTGAATGCGATAATATGATAATCACCGGTTGGCGCCATCGTGCTCCCGTGTTAGGACAGTTAAACTTTTTTTTCTTTTGGCAATCTGTCGCTACCAGTTTGATGATATCGGGAATTAGAAATTTTGGCAGAAATTATAGTTTTTAGGTTTACGCACAAACAACAGATCTAGATCTAGCTCTAGCTACCTTTGTAAAAAAATAAAAAAATGGTAACTTCGATGATGAAGTATAGCTTTGTGAACCAGGATAAAATGTTGATGGTTGAGGCCAAAGTTATTTATTTACATAGTTTTCCGTCTCACGATATAACTTGATGAACATAATTTCTAAAACTCTCTCGGTCCATGGCAATCGTTCTCTAATTTCTCGGGCATCATTTGCCAGATCACGCTCCACTTGGCCAAACAACCTTGTTTGTTGCGCCCCTGCGCTTACCGGATTCGTAGCGAATATCTGTTTTTTAGGACAGTCGCCCATCGCTCGAATATTCCGAGTGTACGCAGGTCCTCCTTGAGCTATATCCATGTCTCGTGCCCGTAGAGAACAACCGGTTTAATGAGCGTCATATACAGGTTACACTTCATGCGGGGGCTAAGTCTTCTCGATCGCAGATGCTTGTGTAGTCGATAGTAGGCACGACTTCCGCTGATCATTCGCCGTCGGATCTTACGACTGGTGTCATTGTCCGGTCACCAGCAGATAAGTAGACTGGATCGTGCCCCGCATTTTGCCCACCGCTCATCTAATAACACCTCCTAGCGCCACGTTGAACAAAATGCAGGATACACCATCGCCTTGTCGAAGCCCCGATGCGAATAAACTCGACAATTCACTCGAAATTCGCACACAGCATTGCGTTCCATCCATCTTCGCCTTGATCAGTCTAGTTAGCTTCCCAGAAGAGCCGTTCTTGTCCATGATTTTCCATAGCTCGTCACGGACGATCGTATCATATGTGGCTTTGAAGTCGATGAACAGATGGTGCGTAGGAACTTGGTGTTCACGGCAATCATGGAGGATTTGCCGAGATGTGAAGATCAGGTCCGTCGTTGACCGTCCCTCCATTAATCCGGCCTGATGACTTCCCACGAATCTGTTTACTTTTGGAGTTAGGCGGCACAGTAGGATTCGGGACAACACATTGTAGGCGGCAATAAGGATAGTGATCGCTCGGTAGTTCTCACAGTCCAGTTTGTCGCCCTTCATGTATTTGCGGCATATTAAATACCCCTTCCTTCCACTCCTCCGGTAGCTGTTCTGTGTCCCAGATCCGGACCATCAACCGGTGTAAGCAATCCTTCCCAGCCGACTTGTTGCTATTCAGCTGGCGAATGGCTTCCTTCCATTTCGGCTTGCGGCACGAAGCCTTTGCGGGATGTGTTGAGCTTCTGATAAACCTTTCGTGTTTCTCGGGAATGATACTGCTGCTTCAAGCTCCTTGAAGCAGCAGCATCATTCCAGGTGGCGCTTTTTCTCTTGGAAATTTCGGACTGGCTGCCTCTTCCGCTGTCGGTGATTTTCCACGTTTCGACGGGTGCTTCTTCGCAAAATTACCGCCAGCGTGGCGTTCTCTGCGTCCATCCTCTTCCTACACTACTCGTCGAACCCTTCGTTCCGTAGAGTTCGTTCCACATGCCCGATGACACTCTCCGCAACGGTGATGGCTGTCTTGATGAGATCCCAACAGGCCGCGAGACGGGCTTCGTCAAGCTCACCCTCTGCCGGCAGCGCTGCTTCGAGCGATTGCGCGTAATCTGCTGAAACCTCAGGTTGCTTTAATCGTGTCGTTTGATATTAAACCGAGGCGGTCGTCGCTTTCGTACGTTGATCACTAAGAAGAGTGTTGAGCACATCTTCACCATCACCAGATAGTGGTCTGACTGGATGTCCAAATATGTGTAAGAAGCGGTGTTGGAAAAAGTTACTAGGTACGTAAGGCCATCTGTTGCGAGGCATCGAAATCAATTAGTCTTAAGCCCTTTTTTCGTTGGTCAGGTGATGCGCGCTTAACCTTCCAATTGTCGGTTTGAATTCCTCCTTCTGGACCAAATAAGCTTTAAAATCTTCGGTCATCACCTGATCACGCACTTCTGCATTTTTCCCGTCACTATCATCATCTTAAAATTTACGTACCGCGAAGCTTTTCCAGCATACCTCCTACGCGCTACGATGACGATTTCCATCCGAAATTTCTTGTTCATTGTTCGTTGCTAGATGTTTTTGCAGTCCCGGACTCGCAGGACCCGCAGCTAACCTCACTATCTCGCAGAAGGATCGTCGTGATATTGCTGTTTTGGGTCCCGAACACCGCCAGGACGTTGTTGCACGCCACCCGTGGATGAAATTGCCACATAAACCAGTTGGATGGTGATACTAATATGTGTGAACAACGCAAATCTATTGATATTTTTCCGTATATAAATTTTTCATCTCTAAAGAGTTTACATCAAATAATATACGATCAGTTTCGATTAAACTCTCAGGAGGACATTTTTTTAAAGTACCCTTTTGTGATCCAACATCAACGCTGCTTAACAAAACTTTTTCCAAAAAAATCCTATGTTCAGACAAATCAAAATTAACTATCTATTCCAGGGGTGAGCAACCTTTTGAAGCATCGGGCCACATTTGATTTGAAATTCGTCCGGCGGGCCGCATTTAAAACAACATTTAGGTATAAATAGTTTGCAGTGCTTTACGTATTTTTTATAACGACAAATTTTTAACAAAAATAAAACTGAAAAAGGATAAATAAAACGAATTCATGTACTTGCATAAACATGTTTGAAAGTATAAGGTGATTAAACCAGCCAATATCAAATAACCACTAAATCTTGAATAGAGATCCATAATGTTTAAATTTATTTGAAATGTTAAGCGAATATTCTTTTTGACAAAAGGGAAACATAATTTGCTTCCCTTCTATTTATTCAGAACGAAAAATTTTGAAAGTCTTTCTATGGTTCGTAAAAAAATTTGAATCGTTTTCTTAGAATACCTCGTTTTTGTTCGAACAAATGCGATGGCATTTTTCGTCATCACTTCCATTTGAAAGTTTCATAGAGCTTAACCAAAGTTCCGTATGAATTCATTGCATTGAAATATTGAGCAAGGATTAAAAATCATGAAAAAAATCGTTGTGTTCAAGAAAATTTTTACAGATTTAATAAATTTTCTTAGATAATTTAATTTAAATACCTCAGGGATATGTCTTCTAAGGCTGAATTATGAAAATCTTATGACTTTAGTAATGTGGATTGCTTATTTTCAAGTAAAATGATTCAATTCAAACGATGTTTGGCATAATTTGCCAAGGAAATTTCTGAAATAAGCATCACAGATAACACAAAACAACGAAATTCACATTTTTCCGAGAAGCAAGGAAACTCAAAATTGATTTTGACTTATGCAGAGGCGCTGAATCCAAATATTCAATGAGTTTCTTTTTTGTCAGCTCTAGTTTTCGAAATAACTTTGAAAAATAGGTAAAAAATAAATGATTCAATTTCTGTACTTTTTTGACAAAACTGTAAAAAACAAAAACTTATTGACTCAATGATTAACATTCCCAAAACCATGAGTAATTTTGAGTTCTGAGAAAAAAGTAATGGAAGTTCCCATTTTGTTATTTTTTCCAAGCCTGTAAAAACGGGAGTTTTGACGAAATTTTAAAGAAAAATTTATCTAAATTTAATCTTCGATATATTTAGAACCGCAAGTCAAATAATTTCGTTGTTTTCAACAAAGCTGTTGAGTGAGTAAAAATCTTTGATATCCATCATTCAATTACTTTCTCAAATGATGTCAGAGGAAAATGTCTTATTCTTTTGAATTTCTATAAATTGTAGAATTTAATTTTTTGATAGCGTTGTATCTCTCATACAAGAATATCTTGGCAATATCTGAGTCCTTGATTGAATGAAGCTTTTGGTTTTCATGAAGGTTTATTGGTTTATCAGTTATAAAAGATCCATTTCATCAAAAACTGATAAATTTTAGAAATTTCCACACGCCATATCACCGAAACCAGAAGTGATAGACAAAATCTGTGAAAATTTTTGAATTCAGGACGTCAAAATCTAAAAATCAGTTATTGAAACAAAGGCATCAGAAATGCTGTTTCCCTGAGTAATCGTTACAAGCTTATTTTGTCGAATCACAGAAATACAGATATTATTTTTGTCGAGAACTCTTACAAAAAAGTCAACGATCTGGATGATTATGGGGCAAATGTAACTGCAAATAAGCGACGTGTATATTTGATCAAGTAATTAATACATCATTTTTGGTTCAGTAGGGACTGCTATTTAATGATAATTAACAATCTTTTTTAGAAAAAAAATCGTGAAATAAATTTAATTTGAGATAAGCTTCGCGGGCCGCACAAACATGTGTCGAAGGCCGCATGCGGCCCGCGGGCCGCGGGTTGCTCATCCCTGATCTATTCTGATGACATTTGTTCACGCTTCTCTGTAGGAACAGCAATGACGATAAACCATTCTCGTGACTTGATGAAGATCCCTAAAAAACAATAGCTCCTAAACTTTTATTGCTTCACGAGCAGCCCAAAAATGATCTGGCATCTGATTTGATCCCGCCTGGACGTCGCCGCCCGTCATCAGCCAGCGTAAAATTTAGCAAGAAATCCCCGATCCGGAACTATCGAGCGAGAGCACCAGCGACGCGACGTCCAGTCGATGATAGTCTCAAAATCATATGATATATGGATCGTTATGTCGCGACAAAACGACTTCACGATGACTTTTCGCCATCAGAGCGATCGGAATGCCAGAAAACAACCAGTGATAAAAAAAAAACCAACACCAGATTCTTGCATATTTCTCGTGCTTGATATTTACGCAAATTCTAAGAACTTCTGGTTCCATCCAAGAGGATCGAAGCGCTTCACAGATGATAATTAGGATACGCGTAAAGCGAAAGATTATCACCGGGCGAATGGTTCTTCGAAAACGACCCGGGATTGATTGGAGCTCTAAAGCAGAACGGACACGCGACTCTGACTGGCTCTACGCTCAAATTAATTGAATAAACCCTTGACGCCAGCTCATCAACCATCAAATGAGCAGCAATTGTTATCTTCTAGACGCGCCTTAGAACGAATGGGGATTTTTGCCAATTCAAATTCCAATCCTTTGTTCTGATATTTGCATACTGGAAGCGTAGGAGAAGATTCCGGATTTGTTCTGTCATCCCCCGGCATGGCCATTGAATGACCAGAAAACTAGTTCTGCCCAAAAATTTTTGGAAGAATTTTTCTTTTTTCAAAGAATTAATAAAAATCAATTGTAAAAAAGTAAGAAAAAACACCGGTGGGAGATATAACGTTAAATTAATATTTAAAATTCAAATTTCAGATTCAGATTTTACATTTCATATTCAGATTTCATATTCAGATTTCAAATTCAAATTTCAGATTCAGATTTCGATTCAGATTTCAGATTTAGATTTCAGATTCAGATTTCAGATTCAGATTTCAGATTCAGATTTCAGATTCAGATTTCAGATTCAGATTTCAGATTCAGATTTCAGATTCAGATTTCAGATTCAGATTTCAGATTCAGATTTCAGATTCAGATTTCAGATTCAGATTTCAGATTCAGATTTCAGATTCAGATTTCAGATTTCAGATTCAGATTTCAGATTCAGATTTCAGATTTCAGATTCAGACTTCAGATTCAGATTTCAGATTCAGATTTCAGATTCAGATTTCAGATTCAGATTTCAGATTCAGATTTCAGATTTCAGATTTCAGATTCAGATTTCAGATTCAGATTTCAGATTCAGATTTCAGATTCAGATTTCAGATTCAGATTTCAGATTCAGATATCAGATTCAGATTTCAGATTCAGATTTCAGATTCAGATTTCAGATTCAGATTTCAGATTCAGATTTCAGATTCAGATTTCAGATTCAGATTTCAGATTTCAGATTCAGACTTCAGATTCAGATTTCAGATTCAGATTTCAGATTCAGATTTCAGATTCAGATTTCAGATTCAGATTTCAGATTCAGATTTCAGATTCAGATTTCAGATTCAGATTTCAGATTCAGATTTCAGATTCAGATTTCAGATTCAGATTTCAGATTCAGATTTCAGATTCAGATTTCAGATTCAGATTTCAGATTCAGATTTCAGATTCAGATTTCAGATTCAGATTTCAGATTCAGATTTCAGATTCAGATTTCAGATTCAGATTTCAGATTCAGATTTCAGATTCAGATTTCAGATTCAGATTTCAGATTCAGATTTCAGATTCAGATTTCAGATTCAGATTTCAGATTCAGATTTCAGATTCAGATTTCAGATTCAGATTTCAGATTCAGATTTCAGATTCAGATTTCAGATTCAGATTTCAGATTCAGATTTCAGATTCAGATTTCAGATTCAGATTTCAGATTCAGATTTCAGATTCAGATTTCAGATTCAGATTTCAGATTCAGATTTCAGATTCAGATTTCAGATTCAGATTTCAGATTCAGATTTCAGATTCAGATTTCAGATTCAGATTTCAGATTCAGATTTCAGATTCAGATTTCAGATTCAGATTTCAGATTCAGATTTCAGATTCAGATTTCAGATTCAGATTTCAGATTCAGATTTCAGATTCAGATTTCAGATTCAGATTTCAGATTCAGATTTCAGATTCAGATTTCAGATTCAGATTTCAGATTCAGATTTCAGATTCAGATTTCAGATTCAGATTTCAGATTCAGATTTCAGATTCAGATTTCAGATTCAGATTTCAGATTCAGATTTCAGATTCAGATTTCAGATTCAGATTTCAAATTCAGATTTCAGATTCAGATTTCAGATTCAGATTTCAGATTCAGATTTCAGATTCAGATTTCAGATTCAGATTTCAGATTCAGATTTCAGATTCAGATTTCAGATTCAGATTTCAGATTCAGATTTCAGATTCAGATTTCAGATTCAGATTTCAGATTCAGATTTCAGATTCAGATTTCAGATTCAGATTTCAGATTCAGATTTCAGATTCAGATTTCAGATTCAGATTTCAGATTCAGATTTCAGATTCAGATTTCAGATTCAGATTTCAGATACAGATTTCAGATTCAGATTTCAGATTCAGATTTCAGATTCAGATTTCAGATTCAGATTTCAGATTCAGATTTCAGATTCAGATTTCAGATTCAGATTTCAGATTCAGATTTCAGATTCAGATTTCAGATTCAGATTTCAGATTCAGATTTCAGATTCAGATTTCAGATTCAGATTTCAGATTCAGATTTCAGATTCAGATTTCAGATTCAGATTTCAGATTCAGATTTCAGATTCAGATTTCAGATTCAGATTTCAGATTCAGATTTCAGATTCAGATTTCAGATTCAGATTTCAGATTTCAGATTCAGATTTCAGATTCAGATTTCAGATTCAGATTTCAGATTCAGATTTCAGATTCAGATTTCAGATTCAGATTTCAGATTCAGATTTCAGATTCAGATTTCAGATTCAGATTTCAGATTCAGATTTCAGATTCAGATTTCAGATTCAGATTTCAGATTCAGATTTCAGATTCAGATTTCAGATTCAGATTTCAGATTCAGATTTCAGATTCAGATTTCAGATTCAGATTTCAGATTCAGATTTCAGATTCAGATTTCAGATTCAGATTTCAGATTCAGATTTCAGATTCAGATTTCAGATTCAGATTTCAGATTCAGATCTCAGATTCAGATTTCAGATTCAGATTTCAGATTCAGATTTCAGATTCAGATTTCAGATTCAGATTTCAGATTCAGATTTCATTTTCAGATTTCAGATTCAGATTTCAGATTCAGATTTCAGATTCAGATTTCAGATTCAGATTTCAGATTCAGATTTCAGATTCAGATTTCAGATTCAGATTTCAGATTCAGATTTCAGATTCAGATTTCAGATTCAGATTTCAGATTCAGATTTCAGATTCAGATTTCAGATTCAGATTTCAGATTCAGATTTCAACTTCAGATTTCAGATTCAGATTTCAGATTCAGATTTCAGATTCAGATTTCAGATTTCAGATTCAGATTTCAGATTCAGATTTCAGATTTCAGATTCAGATTTCAGATTCAGATTTCAGATTCAGATTTCAGATTCAGATTTCAGATTCAGATTTCAGATTCAGATTTCAGATTCAGATTTCAGATTCAGATTTCAGATTCAGATTTCAGATTCAGATTTCAGATTCAGATTTCAGATTTCAGATTCAGATTTCAGATTCAGATTTCAGATTCAGATTTCAGATTCAGATTTCAGATTCAGATTTCAGATTCAGATTTCAGATTCAGATTTCAGATTCAGATTTCAGATTCAGATTTCAGATTCAGATTTCAGATTCAGATTTCAGATTCAGATTTCAGATTCAGATTTCAGATTCAGATTTCAGATTCAGATTTCAGATTCAGATTTCAGATTCAGATTTCAGATTCAGATTTCAGATTCAGATTTCAGATTCAGATTTCAGATTCAGATTTCAGATTCAGATTTCAGATTCAGATTTCAGATTCAGATTTCAGATTCAGATTTCAGATTCAGATTTCAGATTCAGATTTCAGATTCAGATTTCAGATTCAGATTTCAGATTCAGATTTCAGATTCAGATTTCAGATTCAGATTTCAGATTCAGATTTCAGATTCAGATTTCAGATTCAGATTTCAGATTCAGATTTCAGATTCAGATTTCAGATTCAGATTTCAGATTCAGATTTCAGATTCAGATTTCAGATTCAGATTTCAGATTCAGATTTCAGATTCAGATTTCAGATTCAGATTTCAGATTCAGATTTCAGATTCAGATTTCAGATTCAGATTTCAGATTCAGATTTCAGATTCAGATTTCAGATTCAGATTTCAGATTCAGATTTCAGATTCAGATTTCAGATTCAGATTTCAGATTCAGATTTCAGATTCAGATTTCAGATTCAGATTTCAGATTCAGATTTCAGATTCAGATTTCAGATTCAGATTTCAGATTCAGATTTCAGATTCAGATTTCAGATTCAGATTTCAGATTCAGATTTCAGATTCAGATTTCAGATTCAGATTTCAGATTCAGATTTCAGATTCAGATTTCAGATTCAGATTTCAGATTCAGATTTCAGATTCAGATTTCAGATTCAGATTTCAGATTCAGATTTCAGATTCAGATTTCAGATTCAGATTTCAGATTCAGATTTCAGATTCAGATTTCAGATTCAGATTTCAGATTCAGATTTCAGATTCAGATTTCAGATTCAGATTTCAGATTCAGATTTCAGATTCAGATTTCAGATTCAGATTTCAGATTCAGATTTCAGATTCAGATTTCAGATTCCGATTTCAGATTTCAGATTCAATTTTCAGATCTCATTTTTGCAGATGCAGATTTTCGATTGTTATTTGAAGTTTGGCTTTCAATATGTCTCCCTTTTGAAATTTTCTTAATTTTATGAAATTTCCTGAATTTCTCAATTATTGATTTAATAAAATTTTATTAAAGTTATCTTACAAAATAACATTAACAGAAGTTTCTCATTTTTATCGATTACGACGACGATAGTTTGGCGCCAAAAATTATCTTCTATTTTCATGACCCACGAAACACTTTTAAATCAGCATAAAATAAATTTCAAGCTCTACCCCTCTCAGCATCCCCGTTTTCGTTCAAAACCCCTTCATTTTCATATCGATCCGGATCTCGACCGTTGTTGTCGCCAGCCAGTCTGCATTCCAGCGTCACGCACCGAAGATGAACTTTTCTTCTCGATTTGGTTGGGCTGGCGAAGTCGGACTTGAACTGGCAAAACAAAACCAGAAGAAAATATTCACGAACTTTTATGCAAATATTAAAATTTTTAGAAAAAAAATGTTCCAACAATACTCGCCCGCAGTCGCCAGTTCTGGCGTAATCTGGCTAATAAATTCGTTAAGATTTTTATAACGCAGCTCTCTCGTGTTTATTGGTGAGCTGGACGCGCCATTTCAATCGACGGCGACGAACCCGAGATTGCCGCGGGTTTCAAACTGCTGCTGGCGGCAGCTTCTCGGTCGCCAATTTTGTTGTCCTATCGGCCGAAATCACGTTTATTTGACTGGTTTTTCGTTTTTGCTCCTCCTGCTGACTGACGAAGGGGTTTTTTTTTGCTGGGGGGTGATCAACTATTTAAGTATATCAAAACCGGGACGACGACGGGGTTTGGTTTGGCGTCATCTTCTCCTGCCTGGGGGGATGAAAATCTCTCTGGCGACGGACTGTCGGATTACGGGTGATAATAATGGCATATTTTATCCGACTGGAACCGCAGAAGCCGATCGGTGGTCGATTGGTTTGTTTTTGTTGCCAGCCAAGATGGGGAATCAATCTGCATCAGCCATCATCAGCCAAACTGAACGTCACTCGGTCCGGTACCTCCTCAATTTGGCGGCAGCTGAGCAGATGCCGACTTTTCGATGACGGCTAGCAACGATCGACCGTTCATGGATCAATATCATCGACGGATTAAGATTGATGACAGCTTGGCGGATTCGTTTAGCTGTGGTATTTTGGAGCTCCAGAGAAAGGTTAAAGCTGTGTTTTATGACTTGATGGATTCAGTTTGGCCGGTTACGATTGCGTCGGTAGGCTTCAGTTGTTGCTAAAATTACACCTATGGGCGTTCGAAAACATCGCAGACTATAGATAATGATTTTTTTTTTTGTATAATTTTCCAATTGTTTGGTACGTTGCTAAGGCGGTTACCTCCGGCGTACCACTCAAATCTATTATTCCGAAGAAGCAAATGGGGTATCATGGGCAACTTTTTTCTTTGTTCCACAACCTCTTCATTATAACAGAATGTTATGGTTTTCTACATTCCTAACGTATCATTTAAAATTTTTATTTATTTTTCACTAATTTATTTTCTCGAGTTCTGACTTTATTGAAAAAACATTTTTTTTTTTTTTGAATTTGGGAAATCGAGAGGAATTGTGGGCCACCGAATACAAAATGATCAAGTAACATGCAAAGTTTATTAGTTGACCCAAAATTGTAATTTCATAATTCAATATCCTAGTTGTTTTCAAACAATTTTTTTTGAGAAAATAAATAATAGAGTTGTGTATGATCGAATAGTTTTAAAAACCTTGCTCACGAACTTATACAGGATTTATGTTCACCTTTATCTCATTGAATACAATTGAAGAATATTATTTATAACTCTTCATTGGGCCTTAAAAAATGTACAGATCGGAAAAACTCATTTTAAGTTTTGAATGTGTATAAAAAAACCTCAAAATACTAAAATTTACGGAAAGAAAACTACTGTAACTTTTTTTTCTTAGAAGTTAAAATTATACGCAGTCTTCTGAAAAGTTTTTCATAGAAGTAAAACCTTTTTTTTTTCAAAATCTTCTAAATGTTCTATAGTTTTGCCAAAAAGGTGCACAAGTTTATTAAATGAATATTTACCTATTTTCAAGAATTTTTCTCGAAAACAAGAGCTGATAAAATAAAATTTATTGTAAAGCAATCAGTGCCCCAATTTTATTCTAAATTAGCTGTTAAATTCTTTGCACATCGAAAAATGTTAATTTCGTTGCCTTGTGTTATTTGTACTTTCCATCAAATATTCGGCAATGTTATCCGATTGTTTTTGGTTGTTTTATACCATCGGCTTTTAAGTGGTCTCCAGTTTTGTTTGAGCATTGTAAGCTATCGAGCGGACACTACTTTTTATTTTGGAGAGTTTGGAGGGTCTCAGGTTAATAGTTCATATCAAACTTTAAATATTCTGAACCACATTCACATCATAATCAAAATTATATTTTAACAATTTCTTCAACTATTTATAAAGAAAATTTTGTTTCAAAAACATCGAATATCCATCCAAAATTTACAACGTTTGCGTATTATTAAAAAAAACTCGAAACTCTGGTATGTAAATATTAAGAATTTGTTATTTTCTGCTTAACTTCAATAGTAAAAGGTATAATTTTGAAAATTTAAAATTTAAAAAGCTTAGTTTTGGTTACTTGCTCTTAAAAACTTAATAGAATTTACAGTACATTCGTCTAGATTTTAACCACAACCGATTTGATATCGGTAAATCACTCAGAAGGACGGCTTATTTGAAAATGAGGCTCTCAGAGCCAAAGGGGTATAAGTGACAAAATGGTCGATTTTGAGGTAATGACGCTGAACAATTTTTTACATTTCAGTCTTTATTGAATGATATTTTTGGATTTTTAGAATTTTATTTACATACTTTTACATTCAATTGAAAAATACAAACTCTCGAAAAATATATAGAAAAAGGCCAAACACACCGCTCTAAAAGCGTGTTTTCTCGAAATAAGCTTTTATGCACTTATACCCCTTTGGCTCCAAGGACCTCAGATATGTTTTTTTTTTTGAGAAATTTGTTTTTTTTTCACAAATTATTTCATTTAAAAAAGGTGCAATGATTATAAATAACCAAATTTTTTTAAACCTGTTTATGGATGACTTTTCCGATCATCACAAACCAAAATTTGAAATTATGAAATTTTCCTTGAAATTTGATATTTATTCGGTGTGCAAGTGCAAATTAAAAAGGGTAAATTTTGAGATTCAACTCGAAAGAGTTCAGGAGGTCCGTGCGATTTGACATTTATGGGATAATTTAAAGGAATGTTTTAAATCGATTGAAAGAATTCGTACTAAAAAATGCATGGAAAAAAATTACTTACTAATATGAATCTGTACTTGAGGCAACCTAGGTATATTCAGAAATGTTTATAGCGTACCGTAAACTGGGGGAACTTTGATCAGCGGGGTAACTTTGATCAACATGAAATTTTTACACATAATCATTATTAACTATGTATGAAGTTAAAATATCTGAAAACTGTTTACTACGTTTGAAAACTTGTAAATTTAGTTTTAAATAAGCAAAGTTTGGTTTTTATTAGGAGATTTTTTATATTAGGTAAAATATAATTTTAAAATCTTGAAATATCTGGTTTTTTGAAGGCTCACAAACAAACATCTCTCCTGATCAAATATAAGCGTTTAGGAGCAAATGGATTGTTTAATGTGAAAGTTCCACTTTTTTCTTGGTTTAGGTTAAGTTTAAGTGTTTTAAGTCAATGGTTAAGGTCATTTGATGATAATTTTTGGACATTGAAAAAAAAACAGTCATTTCCATAAAAAAGCCCGTATAGAAAAAATGGCTAAAAACCCTATCATATGGTTAAGTTTGAAGAAAAAAAGAACATGGGAACAGTACAAGGACTTAGGGAATTGCATGAAGGTTAAATTTTATTTGTTTTTGATGCCAAAAAATATTGAGAAATGTTTATAATTTTTGCCCCTAAATGTATGCAGCAAAATTGCCCATCTTTCGAGTATATTTATTTTTGAAAGAAAACGTTGAAAAATTCAATTGAGTCCGAATAAAAAATTACTGTTATCGATGTTTTGAGCCATCTGTGCTTAATAGCATCAAAACAATAAATTTGAAAATGTTGAGATACGTAAAAACCATTGTTATCAAAGTTACCCCGAAACTCAAAATCCGGTTTTGTAACAAACATTTAATTATAACCACCAATGTCGTTTGAACTTACTGCAACCAATGAGCATTTTTAATACTCCTCACCTCAGTAAGGGTTTCAAAGCTTTTAGGTATAACGAAAAACTAACCCCTTCCAAAATATTCAAAAATGAATGAAAAAAGTGATCAAAGTTCCCCCAGTTTACGGTATTCTTTTTTTTCCTCGAATATTAAAGATTAATTAGTAAAATCTGATTTATGAAATTTGACACGCCTGTTAGAAACGTTGGGCACCCATGGTCTAAAGTAGATATGTAAGGAATATTTGGCCGGCCGTATATTCGGTGCCGAATACCGCGCAAAAACCGTTAAGCCGAATATTCAGCTTACCGAATACTCAGCTGAGCTAATATGTATTCGGCCGAATAGGCCGAATATTTATTTTGAAAATTAAAAAATTGTCAAATTTTCCAAATGATGTTGGATATTTTATAAAATATCCAAAAATAATGTCGAAAAAGCTTATAAGCAATCATCAAAACCTTATGGTCTCAGTAAAAATTTTGGGTATATCCGAGTAACTTTCACTGTACACTGTACATTGTACACTGTACATTGATTACACTGGGTGACAGCCAAAAAATAGTCTGGGGTTTAGATTAGGATTTAGACTAATTTTTGTGTCCTGAGTTAGAATATCACATTGATTTTGCTGTATCAGGTCAACTTTTTGAGATACAGTATTCTAATATCCTGACCTGATTGAACAAAACCATGGTCATTTTCGGACTCAGGGCGTCAATATTAGTCTAATTCAGTTGGAAAACCCTGGACTATTTTCAAAAAATCTTTTTTTGTTACTCAGTGTTATTGTTCGTTTCAGATTTTCATGATATATCCAGGATCGCTAATCCAATAAAATTGAGAAATCTGGTCAGTTGCTCAGATATTATATAAATTTACTGGATTTTACTCGGATTTGTTAAGATTATTTGCTAGATCTATGAATATAAAAATGAATGTTTGTCTGTCTTTCTGTTCCCTATAGCCTCGGAAACTACTGAACCGATCATCGTCAAAGTTGGTAGGTATCTGAAGGTTTGCAACCTGCTCCTAAGATAGCATGCTACAGGTTTTGGATCGTGACCTTGGAAAGGGTATTATCCCCCCAGATCGAACGGATAGCCACAATAGATAATCACTGTAGCAGCACACTATACAACATGCAACAACAGAACCCATCGTCGAATGATATCAGTTGTAATCCAATCGGCAACTGATAGTGTACTGCATGCATGGTCCGAGTACACAATTTTGGTCCAGCGTAGAGAGCAGACTCCAATCACTCCCTATCTGAACTATAATAGTCAAAAGCAGCTATACAATTTGGCAAATAAGATAGTCTCTGAGTGATACATGAGTGCACTTCAGAGTTCCTTGCATTTTATCAGAAGTAAAACATCGCATCATCTACTCCTATCAGATACGACGCAAATTCTTTCTCTTAGAATTTTTCACTTAACAAAACCATTTGCACACTCCAACCGCCTCAACAGTTGCAAGTTCAGCGTAAAGGAAGCGTTGTGAAATTGTGAAAACGACAATTATTGATTTTTTTAAAGTGCTAACCGCTTCACTTTGCAACGTGAGAATAGATTATTTGGATATGTGCGATATTTGCTAAAATTATTTAGGGTAACGGACCTATTTTGGACCGCTTTGGGAAGTGGCTATGCTCTTTTCTGGAATAAAAAAGCATATGTTACAATTTTCGACTGCTTTATCCGTTCATTACGAAGATCAAGGCTTTTTCAATCGAAAAATATCGTCGTTTGTTGCAATGTAACAAGATTAAAGCCTAAAAACACGTTTCTTCAATCATTACACTGGTCAGTATTTTGGACCACCAGGTTTCTATTTTGGACCACCCTTTGGACCTATTTTGGACCACCCTTAAACTAAATAAGTTTTTTTTTCTAAATTTTGCGATTGATGCGCAATTATGCGAATTATTCAGATAATTTTGTCTTTTCTTATTGTTATAGACTAGTCAAGTTTTGTTTGTTCGATAAGAATAGAGTAAAAACAGTAAAATTCCTGTTATATAGTGTGTTCCAAATGTTATGAAAATTCTGACAGCACACTGAATTCTCGACGAAATTTGTTCTGCAGTATTCAATACTGGTCAGTTGGCTTATCTTTAGGCTCAATTTTCAGAACGAAAATCTCCTTCAGGTAACCCAATGATAAGTTGAGAAAGTCTGACATCATGAACTTCGCGACATCAATTGATGCATTTTGGCTTCCAAAACCTTAGTGGATTTGGTTTGGCTTCAGTTCTGTAGATAGATTCAAAAAGATAAAAATGTGCGAGATATATGCTATCTTTTTAGCCATCTAAAAGTTAGATTCTTTTCACAAAAATTCTGTTTTAAGTTTGATACTAACTTTGTTCCAGGATAAAATTTATCGTTGGAGTAATTTTCCAACAGTTTTTTTTAATGCATAACCACAGGGGCTGAAAAACTATATTTTTAGTACTTTATCGCTTGTAAAATTAACACATTTCAACCACCTTTTCCCAAGTTTTGAAACATATATAGCTATAATTGATTATATTATTTGATAAAATTGTTTTAATATTAACTGAGATATTTCAACTGTTACAAAAATTAAACTCGTTGCATATTTGCCGAATTCTTGTCATTTTTTCCAAACTCCTCCATCAGACGGGTTCTATATTTCGTTTCTTCTACCTTCCCAAGTTTTTTTTCTCGTTAATCATTCCCTTATGCACTCATTTTACTGGTAATCCTAAATGGTTGAAACTTTCAGACCAAACTTTCAATAATTTTCCATGAAACATATAAAACAATGACTTAATAAAAAATTGGTGCAAGTCCAAGTTTTCATGATTTAAGGCTACTTTAAGCTGTAGCTTCTAACAACTGATTATCAAAGAGTTGCCATTGATGTAGATTGTTAAATTAACGTGATTCAAAGCATAGTGCACAAAAAGTAAGTTAAAACTATGATTGGCTTGGTTTTATGCCGATTAAAGTGAGCCTCGTCTAATGACGAGTTTGGGCTTTGGCGAGTTGATTGTATAAAATCATGCTTAAATTCCAAACATTATTCATAATGAGTGATTGAAATAGTGTGCATAATTCTTTCATATCGTCGTTCGACGTCTTATTACGTTCATGAACATTTAACAGCAAGTTTAATACCCAGGTTATTTTGAGTGGTCCAAAATAAGTCCCTAGGAAATAAAGTAAGACATATTTTCGACATGGGTCAAATTGCTATTAAAACCAGTTATTTTGCATTTTCGAGCTTGCAAAATAGTTTTCACGTGTTTTATCATAGCTGTGAAAATGTTTGTATTTGTAAAATTCATCACAGCTATGCAGCAAACCTCTTGAAAGTTGACCCCAATAATGGCACGTCCTCCTGAAATGGCCCTGATTCGGTCCAACTGTGAAAAATCAAAACTTTAATATTAGCAAAAAGCTACAAGGTGGTCCAAAATATGTACCCGGTCCAAAATAAGTCCGTTACCCTATTTCGCAGTGATAAACGCACTGGATGCATGAGAACGTTTTTGAGCAGAAGATAAACTGCATTGCATGAAGAATCAGTGTTATCTTTTGTGCACGACACTGATATTTTTGAGGTAAAAAACTGATAAACGTTAACAAAGTCAAACCACGGTATCATCTCAATATCATTTGTGCACAATAGATTCCAATTTTTGGCGGTATTCAGCATGCGAATAATGGAGTAGGTGCCAAAAGTGGATGAAAAAAGATCGGTAAGAGTGGATAAATATTTTATCTTACGATCCTTAGCTGAAATCAAAAGTTTGACCAAATAGCTTTGTCCTAATGCTGGCTTTCTGATTCCCGTAAAACAGGCCTATATATTTCACCCATAATGCAACCTTAACATGTGGTGAGTCAGAAGCCATGATGGAGTATGCCTTGCGGACCGGCTCAGTCGAAGACTGAGATGTTCAATTTTATGGTGGTACCACTGATGCTGAGCGCCGAAGGGATACACCGTAACAGACTTACACACGCCACACTAGATAAGTACTAAAAATATTAATATTAAGTTCTAACAACAAGGGGGGAAAATCAATAAACCAAGCTACTAAAAATTACTTAATATTTTTCTGTGATATTGAGGCATTTCTTTCAGATCTGGGGTTATAACGGATTTAAATTTGCGTATTGTCTTTTGCTCTGAGCCGCGAACCTTAGCGGCTGCCTGGGATAAGGTTGCTTATCTCCACCGGTCGTACTTAATTATGTTAAAAATTTGGATCATGCAGCTGAGTTTCTCAGCCGGTTGACAGGTTTTTGGGGCTGGAGATGGTTTCTATGATAGTCACAACCTCCTTCGAATTAAGGGAGGGGGGCTTCCATACAAAATTTAAATAAAATATGACACTATTTATACAATTAATCAGTAATTTTAATAAAATTTCCCACACAAACGTATTTTGACTTAATTTAATGATTTATTATGTTGGTGAACAGGTTTTTATGTATTTGGACAAATAATTGTATTTACAAATATTTTTGTAGAAAAGGGGGAGGGGTCTGTCTGTCTGTATGTCTGTCTGTCTGTCTGCCTGTCTGTCTGTTCCCTATAGACTCGAAGTTTACTAAACCGATCAATATGAAATTTGGTTTGTATGAGTTTTTTAATCGGAGATGGTTTCTAAAATGCCTTTAATCCGCTCCAAATTAATGTAGGGGGGAAGGGCTACCAAACAAAATAAATAAAAATATGACACAACTCGAACATTTTTTGGAAACTACTAAGCCAATTAACGTGAAATCCAAAATCCAAAAAGGGGACTCCTATACTAAATTATCAAAAATTTAACATCATTCCAACAATTTTTGGAAGCTATTGAACTGATCAACGTAAAATTTGGTGTGAAGCCGTTTTCAAGACCGGGAATGGTTTCTAATACATTTTCAAATCCCTCCGAATGGAGGTGGGCTCCCATACAAATTATCAAGAAATTGATAAAATTTATATAATCATCGAAGTATTTAGGTGTGGTGTGGAATGAATACGTGTGGTAGTAAGTATGGTATGCTTAAGGTTTAAGATCATCGTTCTTGTAAAAAACATATAAGAAAAAATGGTGTGCGTTATGATCGACGATGAAACATGCAAGTTTGATTACAAAACTCTTCCGGGTGACCGGTATTGCATCGTTCAAGATGGCCAAAGTGTTGACGAGACGGAGACATCAATGTTTACAGAAAAAATTGGTGTAAATTTTTGTCAAGCCATATGAGCGAGACCGACTTAAATTATTTGGGCTCATACCAAATCGTATTCCAGAAAACATGAAAAGTCTGCAGATTCTATCGAAAAATTTGCAGAAGACTGGAAAAAGTTATCAAAATCATCACAAATTAGTCTGTGCTGAAGCTAATGAGCAGTCTTCGATCAAAAATTTTATCACTGATCTACAATTTACTGGAATCTGATGTTATAATTAATAACTGCAAAAGAATACTATAGAGAACATAAAAGTGAAAAAAATAGACCGTGACATAATGAGAAGTACAGTTGAAGAAGTTACCAACCAAATCTAGTGAATCAATTTTGGTAATCACAAACTTAAAGAATGTACCACTTAGTATCGGACTGTTTTCTTTTATTTACTACAGTCTTCCTCTAGTCTTCGTACCGAAAAACTTATGATAGTGTTTGTATCTGGAAGCTTCGTTTATTTCTTGGTGAAAATTTCGTCAAGATAAATACACGTGTTGAAAAGTTATTCAAGATGGAACGCGAGAGAGGAGAAATAATTCTGCACAACCAAGTTGGAAACCCTATACAGTCAGAAGGAATGATCGTTAAGGTTTTCAAACTCCCGAGATCGAAAAATCCCGGGGTGGAAATTTTACTTCGCTAACCTTAAGAGGAATGCAAGCCACGTCATATATTTAACAATTGTAAATTGTAATTGTAATTGAACCATGTATGGAATAGTTTACAAGTAGAAATGTCTTCAGGATTCAGTTTATCCAGTCATATGAAGGCCCCGTGAGGTTCTGGACCGATCTAGCTAGCTGCCACAGCTCCTGGGATATATTGTAATGATACCAGAAGAATAATTTTGATGTTTTTTAATAAAGTTTTGTTTCAATCCACCAAACTGCCCACAGTTTTGTTCGATCGAAAGATATTGGGCAAAAGGCAAGCGTAAATTGAAAAAGGATGGAAAATCATCTGATATGGCAAAGTGGTAGGAAAGAATGACCGACACAGTTGATGTTACCACTGTGCAGAAATTAATGGGAGGTGATCAACGAAAAGTTCGAAAGTTAATGTAACAGCAGAAAAAAAATATGTTTATTGTATTTTTCCCTAAAAGATTTTACCTTTCAAAAAACATTTTTATCAATTTTTAACTTTATTTCCTCACGGAGAAATCGAACACTGTATGCGAACCCGATTCAAAGTGGGACAAGCCTTTCTTCAAATTGAGGTCGCATTTATATCAAGAAATTATAAATACATCAAATTTTGGTATCAAGGGTAAGATAGTTCAGAGTTGTTATTATCTTCTTAAAAAAAATTTAGCTAATTATTCGTTAATTTTATCTTTGGGAATGTTCTTAACAACTTGGATTACTTATGTGCTAAAATTTCAAAAAATATTCATGAGGACAGCTTAAGTTATGTATCCATCTTCTCGAATTGGTCAAGCATCAAGAAATCCGTAATCTTGAAACCGTTTCGAACGCGTGGATCGTCTCAACGGCCAGCGCGGCGCAGCTAATTGAGGGAATAACCACTAGAAAAATCCGGTAACAAAAATGATGAGTAATTGCAAGCTCCGGTCGGCAGATCGCGTTGGGATGATTCAGCTTTCCCATATCCCCGTCGATGATCCTCCTACGCAATCGTCGTTAGACAGTAGATAAATGCCGCAAATGGCAACTGTTTCAATTATGCCAATAAATCATATATAGAGGAATATAAACATCTTCAACACCTCAAGCGTTCTTACACTTTGCAAACATCTCAATCAACCACACTGGCGACAGTCAAGTGGATGAGAATAATATTCGATTTCAACAAGTAAATATCACAAAGTATATTTTTACTGGCAGGACCAGTTTCTTTAATAAGGAACAACAAATTATTCACTGAGGTTCAATAGAATATATTAAATTATGCAAACCGTTCGCTATGAGATCACAAAACAATAAACGAATGATGTGAAACATAAATTTTGGATTAAAATTCCAGAAGCTGAGTTTCGGATCAATCTTGCTCGCTTGAAACCGAAAAAAAAAATTGTCAATAAATCACCGATCTCTCGCATTTGATGACCGGCCGGCATTTTGCGAGCTATACGAGATCGCGCAAAGGTTGTAAAATCACACACTTAAAATTCATCAAAACATTATCCAAAGACCCACAAAAACGGCCTCAACTCACTAAACTACATAACATGTGCCATTTTTAACGACTTGTTTTTTTTTTCGACGCATTTCCATTTCAAGTGTTATAGAAAAACGGAGCTTGAAAAGAAGGAAGAGTAGGAGAAAAAAAACAGGCAAGAAATCAAACGTTAACTGCAAATGACATCACCCTCAAGCGCGGGACGCTCCGGTTTTGGCTTAATGAGAGAATAAAAATGATATCATGTGCGAATCTTTGCGGCGGCGTCGTCGATCGGAACATCCGTGTCGAAGATGTACACCTTTGAGATGGAACAACAAAATATAAACAAATTATCTGGACTGGACTGAAGAAACAAAAAAAAATGTAATCAAAGTTTGATTATCTAACTAATTGCCACTTATCTACAGTGGAATGGAACAAAAAACGTTATTCTGTGTGGTTCATTTAAAGGCAATCATCATTTTATAAACTACGCATCCAAATCTGCCCTAACGTATACCATTAGAAAAGGTTTGCGGAAAAGAATGCAAAAATTTAAAGAAATTCAAATACACCATCTGCGAAAACTAATAACAAATCTTTCGAACATTTGTCTCAGGAGATCAATTTTTTAAATGTTATTACTGTTATTACCTATTTGATCGTTTTGACGTATAAGTTTTTTTTTGTTCTCAGTATGTACATTGCTCATATGCATTGAATATTTTTTTATTCACTAAGAATGCTTATATTATAATGTAGATTAGCAGGTTTATATAAAAATTTAAATGTTAACATTTTTACACCACTCACCACCACTTGTTTTGATTGTTTTTGCTGCCAGGAATTGCAATAAAATTTTTGGAAGCAAT
This sequence comes from Uranotaenia lowii, assembly GCF_029784155.1. Classification (NCBI taxonomy): domain Eukaryota; kingdom Metazoa; phylum Arthropoda; class Insecta; order Diptera; family Culicidae; genus Uranotaenia; species Uranotaenia lowii. Next base: position 63,296,634 of record NC_073693.1, on the reverse strand, counting down.
CCATTTAATCTTGATTTAATTTTGTATCACCAGTGTTGTACTGAAAGTTCAAAAAAGTAAAATTTAGGATTATTTATATTTTCTCTTCTTGTAGTACATGTCTTCCGAACAAACTACTAACCTAAGTTGTTTCGGGGTGATCAAGACCCCCCCCCCCCCTCCCAAGGCACTATGGGGTTTGAGGCGGCAAAAAGTCAAAAACTGAACTTTAACGGATCACTTTTTTATTTTTACTAGTTAATAACTTGATATTTAACTAAGATATTCCCAGTTTTTCAACTCATTATCTTGAATACTGAGCGCACCACAGACATCAGACTTTGAAAAATTGAAAAATTTATATGATGAAGAAAAAAATTTAAATCACATATATTTCTATGGAAAACATTTTTTTCTTAAATTCGAAGTACACCATATGAAAGCTTATATTAAAAGCTATCATTTGAACCATTCAAAATTTTTACACTCTAAATTGATCTATGATAAAAATGAGTAAATAATTATTTTTTTCGAAAATCAAAAACTTTAAAGGCTTGCCAAAAAAATCCCCGCATTTCCTCATACTCTTTTCACTATCAAGATCTATTTTCAAGTCCTAAAAATACAATGAAAGAGATTCCAGGCACCTTAAAGCACCGTTTTTTGAGTTCTAGTCAAATAAAGCTGAAAATATCATGCAAATGGGTAATTTTTACCCATTTATGAGTAAAAATTCAACAAAGTAAATGTTTGTTTGTCAAAAAAAATGTTTCTTATGATTGATCAATCATTTCACACATTTTTCTCTTGAGTTTCATGAAATGTCTTGATGTTATTTATCATTTAATGATCAATTAGTCCAAAACCTGGCTTTCAAAAGAAATAAAAAGTAGGGTCAAAAATAACACCCAGTGTAGATGTTTCGGATTCAAATGATCACTTCTATGTCTAAACTTATACTACTTGTTTTGGAACCTCGTTCCACTTTATTTATACCAAATGAAGACACTAGCTCCGGATCGTTAACAGTGGAGGTCTCTTACCACGGCCCTATGCACCGGAAGATCGGCGCGGGATCATTAAGTAAGCTAAGAATAGGTACCCGACGCGTTGGTAATTTCCATCGTTGTTCTTGGTTTCGTTCCTTCTTCGCATAGATGCACTGCCTATGCATAAAACTAAACAAACGTGATGGAAATTACCAATGATTCTAACCCAAGCGTAGGAGACAAACAGAGGGAAATAATTTATTCTAACCCAGGTGGCTGAAGCATAAATTATGCTGAGCCACACCAGCATCGTACTTAAAATGCTATTTATGCAAAATGCTTATTAGAATTCATTTTAAGATAGTTAAAATAGTAATGTTCATACAAAATTTTCAAAAATAACAATATAGTCCAAAATACCTAATCATACTTTTTGCCGCCTCATTGTATGGAGCTGCCCCATAGTGCAAGGGGATAAATCTCATTAAAAAATACACGAAAACGTTTGAACGTAAAAAAAAATGAACTTTTCCTATTCGATATGCCCTTGAATTTTCAAAACTGTTCCACTCCGTGGGAATGTTCCTCAAACAAATTGGAGTCAAATTTTCCATTCCAATTCCCCAATAGACCCTTCAGAAGCGTAGGACTTCTACAGACAGTGTAACTTTCTTATCTTTCTTTTAACATTAAAACTAGCATGTAACGTTCAACTTCTATTACCCAATTTTTTTTTGCAGAAAAATACACAGAAGTTAAGTGTTATTACTTTTTTTCTACGAGTAACTTTATCGTTTTGGAAGAAATTTTTATCGAAAAATTGCCTAACTTTACGGGCTAAATAACTTAATATGAATAATATTTCTGTTGGAACCAAACCCCGCGTCTTTTATATCTCTTGTTTTCTACCTAACAATAAAGAAAATTTTTGTTCAAAAAGGAAAATCAGAATTCAGTTCGAGACCTAATTGTCAATAGCTGTTTTTGATCGAAAAACAATTGGACCAAAGGTCTCTGACGTGACCAAATGGATAATTTTGAAAAATATTCTGATTGCAGAAACCCCCATCTAAAACCAGGGTTGGTTTGAAGAGGGTTAAAAGAATTTAATTTTTGTTTTCTTTTTCATAATGAAATAAATTAAAAAAGACATATTATATGCATATTATGCATTTAAAGAATCACACAAGTAGTAAAAAATATCCACAACACAAAAGCTCTAGCTTACATTTTTTGAAAACTGTTCGATTTCTTCTACCCAAAACGCTTTAGCTTTGATGTTTTCACCTAACAATACTTTCATGTTTGTCTAACAATTCTACCTTGAATTTCATAATTCATCGAAATGCCGGGCTTGTGATATAGCTCAGTTGGCAAGTCCGTTGTCTCATGAGCCGATGTCCGCGAGTTCAAGCCCAAGAGTAAATATCGAACACAGTTGTACCGGATGAGTTTTTCAATAACTATCCGCCAACTGTAACGTTGATATAAAGTCTCGAATGCCATAAAGATGGTAAAAGGACTATAATCGAAAAAAAAAAGAAAAAAAAAAAGAAAATAAAAATAAAAATAAAACGAAATGCCAAGAAATTCAATGGGAGAAAAGGTGCATATGTTTTAATAACTGTTTCGAAAGATTTTTGCGTCATGAAGTTAGGCAATTTCCTCAGATTTTGTCTACCATCTCAAGATTTGGTTCAATGGCTCGTATAATTTTACAATTGAGCAATTTTTAATATACTTCAGTTGATAGACTAATAAACCAACATTACAACTAAATACTGATTATAAATCAATTTATTATCCTTTATTTCTTACCTAGATTTTCTAGTTTCAGATTTAAAATCCTTAAGCTTAAGTTTGTCAGAATTGATTAAAAATCAAGAAGAAAAACAATTGAAACATTTACATTATTTATTCAAAATACATTAACGGATTTTAAATTCCATATTACACTTCCATAAAACCGTTCATGTTTATTTTGACAAAACTCGTTCAAAAATATTCATTTCTGGTCACCAAAATAAATTACTCGGATGTATTGAGTTTTTTTTTTGCAAATATAGTGAAAAAATCCGAGGAAAATCCGAACAGTTTTCAATAAAATCCGGACAACCGGGCCGGGCCGAACCGTTCTAAAATATTGAACTAAATTAAATATCCAAGCACGTTCGGATAAAACCGAACAATCTGACAAGCTTTCAAAAAATCTCAAATATTCCAACATTCTCAAACTAGTCAAAATCAGCTCTTAGATTTTTTGCACCAATGTGTTTTATGTTTCCTTGTGCTATCAGAAATTGATCCTTCATTTCATAATTTCTAAATTATTCCTCTAAAACCGCTTCAAAATATAAAGAAAACTGTGCCTTTCAAGGAATTTTAAGAAGTTTAATATATGAAATTGATTGACCGTCGAAAAGAACACTGGTGTTCCATTTTTTTTTTCTTTTCGGATGCATAACAACGAAACTATGTCTAAAATATTTGAAAGATGATTTGAACGACCCCTTTTCTGTCGTCAGATTCAAAATTTGAATTCATAAATCAATTGTCCGTTTTATAAAACAAACGGGAATGAATTATTGTCTGGATCTCATGCATAATAAAACAATTATTGCAAAAACATTAGGTAAACAGTGAATGTGGACGACCCGTTTTTCTGTCGTCTAAAAGAAAGTTTGTCATCAGGAATCGATTCCTCTACCTGCAAAACTCTCGTGTTTGAATTTTTGCCTAACAACGTAGTAATTGCAAAAAAAAATCGAAAATATTATGGACGACCCCTTTTACTGATTCCTTGTCAAAATTTGACACAATTACATGTGCTGTAAAACTCCCATGTGAAAATTTTCACTATAATTCGATGTATAATCAAGATAATGGAGCTTATTCTGAGAATAACGTGACGTGATGTGCAAAATTTCACTTTGTTGTGCTGACTCCAGAAATCACTCTAGGCTAGAAATTTCAGCTCAAATGTCCTGTGATCGATTTTTGGAGCTCATTCATACGAACGTTTCTTCTCTGAAACATTTCCTGGAGTCTGGATAAAGAAGTGATATTTTGTGAGTGACGTCACTCGACTCGCAGAATAACCTTATATAACAAAAACAGTGAACAGATAATATGGACAACCATTTTTGTCGACCCCTGACTCAAGATTTGAAACCTGAAACAATTGAGCGTCCCTCAAAACTTCTATGTGGAAATTTTTATCTCAATACAATGCATAATAACGTCAATACCGCAAAAACATTAAACAGTTTATGACGACGACCCTTTTCGCAGACCTCTGAATTAAAATTCGATTCCTGAAATCAATTACTCGTGCCTTGAAACTCCCACGTACCAAGTTTTCATCTTAACCCAATGTATTTAAGCATTAATATCGCAAAAACCGTGTTAATATGGACGACCTCTTGGGAGACCCTTGACCCTGAATTTTAAACCTGGAATCGATTGATCGTCCCTCAAAATACTCATATGCAAATTTTTATATCGATCCAATGTATAATAACGTCAATATAGTAAAAACACTGAACAGTTCATATGAACGACCCTTTTTGCTGACCCCCGACACAAAATTCAATATCTGGTATGAATTCTCCATATCTCAAAACCCCTAAGTTCAAATTTTTTGTCACATTCCGATGAAAAATAACGTCATTATCGCGAAAACAATATTTGTCTTGTATGGACGACCCCCTTTAGAAGGGATAATCAAAAAATCTTAAAACATTTTTCATCATTTCTGGTCCTAATGAGTATCCATGCAAAATTTCAGCTCTCTAGCTTTTAAGATGACTGCGCCTATAGAGGACAAACAAACAAACCCACAGAAATTGCTTTATATATATATATAGATTTCAAAATTAAATTTAACATTTCAGAGCCGTTGTGGTCAGGGCAACAGAAAGCATAAAGTAAAAGTTGATATACCTCAGATTTGCTCCTCAATATATTGAAATTCTATGATTGAATACTAGAATCAGTCCCTCTATTCTATAAATCTCTTCCTTTTTAAATTCATCACTATCTGTTGGGATTGAATTATCATCAATTTTTATCAAAACTCCTTGATCCTCATGAAAATATGATACAGCACTTAGAAGACCAGTAAGTTGACAGCACACCAGTTTACTACTTTTTCAAGGAATTGCTATAGTATCTGACAATCGGTCATACTTTTAACGATCAGATTTTTTTTAATCTTCCACGTACATTAATACTCCGCATTCAAAAAGCAGCATGTGAATATCATTGCAGAACAGGGTGAACAATAAAGGGCCTAAATTACTACCTTGTGGCACCCCTGAATGAATAAAAAAAAACTAAAATAAATGATAAAATACAAAATTCCGGAATGAAATCTAAAGATTTATTGACAAAGTTTTTTGGGCAGGATCAAGGAAAATCCAGAAAAGTCCCAGTGGAAGACTCAAAAATAGCTGTTAATCAACTATTCGATGAAAGTTCACATGGTAAATCGTTCAAGAAGTCCTTGAAGACCCAATAAAGAGCTAAAATTTCAATAAAAGGGAAAATTGTTGATTCCGTGAAGTAAGAGGAATGTGAGAGGTTTTTTCAAGCTAAATCTGAAGGTATGAATTTGGAAGTGATAAAAAGTCATTTTTTTCTGACTGCTTCGTCTAGCTGACTTATAAATAGACGAGACTTCATTTCTACAAGATAAAAAGCTGCCCACCGCACAGTGGTCCAAAATGCGAAAAACGTGATCGTTGCTTATAACTTTTTTAGGTCACATTTTAGCATATTGGTGTCTTCGGAGAAGTTTGTCAGTAAAATTAGCTCTATAATAAAAAACTATTATTTTTCTGATTAATCCCCCTACAAGTGAGATAAAATTTCTAACTTCTCTGTTCTAGGTTTTAGCTCTTTGATGTCTTCGACAAACTTGTTGAAAATCAAATTTTCTACAACTTTGTCTCAGATGCCAAGTTTCTAAAAAAAATATTATTCGAGATATCGGCCAAATACGAAATTTAACCTCCAAAAATCAGTTTTTTAATAATAACTTTTTTCAGTAAATTTTAAGTTTAATAAAATGTTCCACAAAGTTGTTTGTCTTACTAAAATACACTACTTTGTTGAACATTTCAAGTTTGTAAAATGTGATACTGCAGAGCTATGTTAAAAAGATTACCGAAAATAGGGCTTTTTCACGCCTTATTTTACAAACACCGGGCAACATCGGGCAGCCCGCTTTAGATGCAAAATAAAGTCGAAGATTTCGTCTACAAGATGCAGGTACAATCGTCAGTATCCACTAGTATCCAAGCGAGATACATCAATTTTACTATTCCATGTTTGCATTAAAAACAACGATTTCTATGAAAGCACCTACAGTGCATTCTACTAGGTACGTGTGTTTTCTTCTAGCTTTTCCCTGCGCGATGTCAGAAGCAAAGGTTTGGAAGCGCATTTGTATTATTAGTACAGGTTATTGTTTGTTCAATTAAAATAGATATCCTCTACAAGCTGGAGATGCTAATAATAAAAATGCGCTTCCAAACCTTTGCTTCTGACATCGCGCAGGGAAAAGCTAGAAGAAAACACACGTACCTAGTAGAATGCACTGTAGGTGCTTTCATAGAAATCGTTGTTCTTAATGCAAACATGGAATAGTAAAATTGATGTATCTCGCTTGGATACTAGTGGATACTGACGATTGTACCTGCATCTTGTAGACGAAATCTTCGACTTTATTTTGCATCTAAAGCGGGCTGCCCGATGTTGCCCGGTGTTTGTAAAATAAGGCGTGAAAAAGCCCTATTTTCGGTAATCTTTTTAACATAGCTCTGCAGTATCACATTTTACAAACTTGAAATGTTCAACAAAGTAGTGTATTTTAGTAAGACAAACAACTTTGTGGAACATTTTATTAAACTTAAAATTTACTGAAAAAAGTTATTATTAAAAAACTGATTTTTAAAGGTTAAATTTCGTATTTGGCCGATATCTCGAATAATATTTTTTTTAGAAACTTGGCATCTGAGACAAAGTTGTAGAAAATTTGATTTTCAACAAGTTTGTCGAAGACATCAAAGAGCTAAAACCTAGAACAGAGAAGTTAGAAATTTTATCTCACTTGTAGGGGGATTAATCAGAAAAATAATAGTTTTTTATTATAGAGCTGATTTTACTGACAAACTTCTCCGAAGACACCAATATGCTAAAATGTGACCTAAAAAAGTTATAAGCAACGATCACGTTTTTCGCATTTTGGACCACTGTGCACCGGTAAAATAAACTTAAAACGGTGGTAAAATCGTGTGCAAAATATTTGGGCTGCATGTGGAGAGTGTCGAAACCGACAGAAATTTCACGCGTTTTCTTCCAATTTCATTTTCATCTCCGACAAGGTAGGTAGCCTAATTTTTTCTACCTTCTGAAATAGTTGTAATCATATTATGTTAAAATGGTAAAACTGTCTCCAAGTTTCAGCATTTGAACATAATATGATTAAAACTACTAATTGCTAAAACATTTTGCTTATTTCTTTGAATTCCAACGGCTCCTCAACGCACAAGCAAAGGCAGCGAATAAACATCAATTTGTGAGACTGCGGCGCTAAAAATGTTCAGGGATATTTCCGTACCACGGATGTCGCGGGAGCACCGGAATGTTAATAAGATTGCAGGTCAGTCATGCAGTTTTTTTTTTTATAGTTGTTTGCATGCAATATTTGTGAAACAAATGTTAATCGGTCCAGCCTGCAAAATGAAACTATAACTGGATTTTTGTTTTCTGATTTTTTCAGGTCATGATCGTTAGCCGCTACCGAATAATCGCTCTTTATGCTTGAAGGATGAATGAAAAAAAGTGCGGATAACTACACAGAGTAATAAAATATGAACATTATGTTCAGAATCTTTAAAAAATAATAAAAAAAAGTTTTTGTGAATAAAAATATAAAATCCGAAAATTCTTCCATTCTAATTTTTTTTATATGTGTGGGTGCTCCATTTAAGAACAATTTCTGAAATCGTACACAAAACGTCGGAATAAAGTTAGGTTAAATTGTAACAGAACTGTAACTGTAAGAGTATTTTTTCAATGCGCATCGAGAATTACTATAACGACAACAGTTTGGGTGTCTAAATACGTTTCCTAGGAGTGGTTTCTTAACATTATATGAACAGTTTGTTGAAAAGTTCTTTCATACAAGGGTTTTAACAGTTTTTAACAATTACATAACCTAACGACATATTAAAAATACAGTAAGGTTTTTTTTTACACTGATATACGTACCGCGTAAAAAAAACCGTGTAAAAAAACCGTGTTAATTCCCGAAAACCGTGTAAAAAAAAACCGTGCTAATTCCCGAAAACCGTGTAAAAAAAAACCGTGTTAATTCCCGAAAACCGTGTAAAAAAGACCATTTGAATTCTGCAGCTTTGAAGTTCTGACACTTAAGACCTGAGACCTGAGACTTGAGACATAAGACCTGGACTTGAAAATGTAGACTAGAGACATGAAACCCGAGACTTTAGACACGACACCTGAGACCTAAGTCCAGGGACCTGAGTCCAAAGACATGGGACATTAGACCTGAGACCTGAGACTAGAAACCTAAGACATAAAACACGAGACCTGAGACCTGAGACATGGGACATGAGACCTGAGGTATGAGACAAGAGCCATGAAAGATTAGACCTGAGACATGAGACTTTAGACCAGAGACAAGCTACTAGTGTTATTACCGCGAAAAATTATATAAACTTCGATTACAACTTGCGACCCCTCTAGTGAAAGGGTTTGACTTGTAGGTGACGAAAAACAGTGTCGCGAAATCGCTAGTCCAAGCTACTAGTGTTAGTACCGCGAGAAATTAGTTAAGCTCCGATTTAGACTTGCGACCCCTCTAGTGAAAGGGTTTGACTTGTAGGTGACGAAAAACAGTGTCGCGAAATCACTAGTCCAAGCTACTAGTGTTAGTACCGCGAGAAATTAGTTTAGCCTCGATTTCAACTTTCGACCGGTCAAGTGAAAGGGTTTGACTTATAGTTTACGAAAAATAGTGTCGCGACTTCGCTAGTACAAGCTACTAGTGTTAGTACCGCGAGAAATTAGTTAAGCTCCGATTTCAACTTGCGACCCCTCTAGTGAAAGGGCTTGACTTGTAGGTGACGAAAAACAGTGTCGCGAAATTGCTAGTCCAAGCTACTAGTGTTAGTACCGCGAGAAATTAGTTTAGCTCCAATTTCAACTTTTGACCAGTCAAGTGAAAGGGTTTGACTTGTAGGTAACGAAAAATAGTATCGCGAGTTCGCTAGTACAAGCTACTAGGATTAGTACCGCGAGAAATTAGTTAAACTCCGATTTAGACTTGCGACCCCTCTATTGAAAGGGTTTGACTTGTAGATGATGAAAAATAGTGTTGCGATTTCGCTAGTACAAGCTATTAGTGTTAGTACCGCGAGAAATTAGTTAACCTCCGATCTCAACTTTCGACCAGTCAAGTGAAAGGGATTGACTTCTTGGTGATATTGGTTACAGGGGGTAATCTCGAGAATCCGGGGAATTGAATAGTATTTAAAGTGTATTTTTTATATTTTGTATCACGTTTTGTTTTAATAACTGGCAAAATAAATCAAAACGCGCAAGCAGAAGCTGCAGCACCCAGCTGAAAATTGAGTAAAATCATCATTCTAGAGAGCTCTGAGAGCTGTGAGCCCGTGCGTTTTTTGATTGTTTGAAAACTTGAACAAGATGCTACAAATTTTCGAAAATTTTTATCAAACATCGCATTCTTTGAAAAATTTGCAGTTAATGAAAATATAACTTCAATATTTTTTATCCATCCAATCATGAATTTTTATGATTTCAGCTAGTAGAATTTGTAACAGTGTTTTTCACCCCTAAATGTTGAAATCGTCATGCTTTTTCTATAAAAACATTTATGGTTCAAAAAATATAAAATTTAATTCGAACAAAGCCAAACACTACTGCAATTGGTGCTTCATGCATTACGACATTACAAATTCATCACAACTGGTGGAACCAATAATTTTTCTGACTACTTCAATTTTATGTGCAATCAACTTTAAAACTTTTTTGTACGAACGGTATGATTATCTTTCATTTGAGCGGTCGAAAGTTGAAATCGGAGCTAAACTAATTTCTCGTGGTACTAACACTAGTAGCTTGTACTAGCGAAGTCGCGACACTATTTTTCGTCATCTACAAGTCAAACACTTTTACTAGAGGGGTCGCAGGTTGAAATCGGAGCTTAACTAATTTCTCGCGGTACTAATCCTAGTAGCTTGTACTAGCGAAGTCACGACACTATTTTTCCTCAACTACAGGCAAACCCTTTCATTTGAGCGGTCGAAAGTTGAAATTGGAGTTAAATTAATTTCTCTTGGTACTAACACTAGTAGCTTGTACTAGCGAATTCGCGACACTATTTTTCGTCATCTACAAAGCAAACCCTTTTACTAGAGGGGTCGCAAGTTGAAATCGGAGCTTAACTAATTTCTCGCGGTACTAATCCTAGTAGCTTGTACTAGCGAGTCACGACACTATTTTTCGTCAACTACAAGTCAAACCCTTTCATTTGACCGGTCAAAAGTTGAAATCGGAGCTTAATTTATTTCTCGTGGTACTAACACTAGTAGCTTGTACTAGCGAAGTCGCGACACTATTTTTCGTCACCTACAAGTCGAACCCTTTCATTAGAGGGGTCGCAAGTATAAATCGGAGCTAAACTAGTTTCTCGCGGTACTAACACTAGTAGCTTGTACTAGCGAAGTCGCGACAATATTTTTCGTCATCTACAAGTCAAACCCTTTCACTAGAGGGGTCAAAAGTTGAAATCGGAGCTTAACTAATTTTTCGCGGTACTAACACTAGTAGCTTGTACTAGCGAAGTCGCGACACTATTTTCCATCACCTACAAGTCAAACCCTTCTACTAGAGGGGTCGCAAGTTGAAATCGGAGCTTAACTAATTCCTCGCGGTACTAATCCTAGTAGCTTGTACTAGCGAAGTCACGACACTATTTTTCGTCAACTACAAGTCAAACCCTTTCATTTGACCGATCGAAAGTTGAAATCGGAGCTTAACTAATTTCTCGCGGTACTAACACTAGTAGCTTGTACTAGCGAAGTCGCGACAATGTTTTTTGTCATCTACAAGTCAAAACCTTTCATTAGAGGGGTCGCATGTAGAAATCGGGGCTAAATTTGTTTCTCGCGGTACTAATTCTAGTAGCTTGTCTCCGGTCGTAGGTCCAAAGTCTCATGTCTCAGGTCTCAGGTCTCATGTTTCATGGCTCTTGTCTCTTGCCTCAGGTCTCATGTCTTATGTCTCATGCCTCATGGCTCATGTCCCATGTCTCAGGTCTAAAGTCTCATGTTTCATGGCTCTTGTCTCATGCCTCAGGTCTCAGGTCTCGGGTCTCATGTCTCATGCTGAGGTCTCAAGTCTAATATCCCTTGTCTCAGCTTCCAGGTCTCAGGTCTCATGTCTAATTTCTAATGTTTCATGTCTCAGGTCTCATGTCTCATGTCTCATGTCTCATGTCTCAGGTCTCAGGTCTCAGGTCTCAGGTCTCAGGTCTCAGGTCTCAGGTCTCAGGTCTCAAGTCCCAGGTCTCAGGTCTCAGGTCCCAGGTCTTAGGTCTCGAGTATCATGTTCTTAGTCTAAGAGATAAGATTTTCCCAACTTCAAAAAGATTCTAAGTGTTTTCCTTTGAAAAGGACTTAGAATATTTTCTCTCAAAAACCGTGTTAATTCGCGAAAACCGTGTAAAAAAAACCGTGTTAATTCCCGAAAACCGTGTAAAAAAAGCCGTGTAAAAAAAAACCGCGTAAAAAAAAACCGTGTAAAAAAAAACCTAGGTGTACTGTGAATTCGGAATCCACGTTTCAACCAATGTATTTCACAGTTTGAATATGCGTTTGCTAAACGTTTTTTTACGATTGACCAAATCGTCGTTTGATTATTTAAGAAAATGTTTGGTTACAATCCTCATTTATACGGGTAACGATCTGCAGAAACTGCAACTGACTCATTCTTTCATAACGATTGACAGGATAAATGGCTAAAACTACTAAGAAGACTGCCTCCAATGCGACCGTTTTCTCTGCAAAGCTCTTCAATAAGTCCCACAAAGTTTATACTCTTTTTAAGTTGGATCTGGAATCGTGCCATTACGCAAAAACGATGGTGGAGTGATAAAAAGTAAAATACTTTGTTTTTTGCCGAAGGAGAACAATCGGCAAAATTTGTTATAACTTCGACCAAATTCAAAATTTCGAGTTATTTTGAAAATCATGCTTCAGGAAACAGCAAACGTAATCAAAAATTGCCTTGATTTGAAAAAATGGTGGTTTATATAGTAGATACCAGGTAACTTCGCTGAAAAGTCCATCAACTTTTATCCATGCATTAAAAAGTTATTTACAAATCAAAGTGTTGCATTTTTTTTTCGAATACACTCCTTAGTATCGCAGAGCTTATGCAATTACTTCATTAGAACCGGAATGAAATTACCTTTGTGGTGAGTAATGTTCAATGTTATTGCGTTTATCTTGCGTTTATATACTCAAAATCCAGTGAAAAGTAGAACTTAAGTGATAGAAAATCTGAGAAGTTTCAAGTTAACAAAAAATTGGTAAAAACAGCTACCTTTGAAAGTTCTTCCAAAATTCTGTAACGTGACTTTCGAATCCTCTTTTTTTTTATTTATCTGGTGTGGCTTAAACAACTTTGACGGTAAAAATATGATTTTTACACCACATTTCTTACATATTTGTGGTCATGATCAGAAAAAATTTCAAAAAAAATTATTGTGTTCAACATATGTTGAACACAATATTTTTTTTTGAAATTTTTTGAAGCTTGAAATTTCAACTGTCTTGGACTTTAAGTTAAATTTTTATGAGCACTTCGTAACTGATCTACAGTCTTTTTCCGAGGCATGTTATTTCGAAATTTTTTTCTTAGACTTTGTATAACGGAAAACTGATCTGTTGTAGCTTAATATTTAATATTGTTTGTAAAACACAATTTAGTTACATTACAAGGTTTCTAAAACTATAATTAATGAATCGGTTGAGAAATAAGAGAGATCTATTTTAGTCAGGAGTGACAAATTGACACTCCAGGAACTCAACATAAAAATTTTTGGGACGGATGAGGGTTAACAAATGTAATTCTATCGATGAGTCTTACCTATATAGAAATCCTTCAATTTTAAGTTATGTTTGATCAAAATGTGTGGTCCTAGAAAGAGGCTTACCGAATACACAGATTTCTCGGTTGATGAACTTTTCATCCACAAAAATTTCAACAGCTTTTCAGCGTAGTCTATAAAACACGAATTAAAAAGCGATCAAATATTGAACCAGAGCCCGAGTTTACCTTTGCATTCCAGTAGGGTGTAATCATCATCTTCGATCATTTTCGAGCGATCTTCCGTTTCTAGTATTCGCACCATATGTTCGGGTAGGGGTAAATATTTACTCTCGCTAAACACAGTTCGATGGAGTACGTGCCTCCGGATATTTCTTCGGCTGCTTCAGGAACGTCTCGTTAGTTTTGCTCTGCTCTGATGACTTATTGATTTACGATTTCTAAACATGAAAAGAAAAAAAAATCAGATCCGATTTCGGGTTGATTACAAAACCATCAACTCGAAAAAAAACAGCCATATTTTCAGGGCTGACAGCAGGCTCAAACATGCGGCCAATCAATGTCTCTTAAATGGTGCCAATTGGTGGTGGCGTCTGCCAGATTTATGAACCCCAATCGTCGTTTATCACTCTCTTGAGGAATTTTAATTAGACACTTTGTCGGCCGCTTCGAGTGTAAGCTTTTGGCGAAATTCTTCCCCACAATCGTGGGAACAGCTTCAGTTTTGTGAAGGTCAGCCTTTCAGGTGTAAAAAAGGATGTAGACAAACAAATTGAGAAATTGATTAAATACCAACATGATTAACAATTATAAATTTTAAATTATGTAATGAAAAATTTACGCTGCCTTATCAAACTGGATCCATAACTGAAATATCCTATGCATTTCTTCAATTATAAATTTTAAATTATGTAATGAAAAATTTACGCTGTCTTATCAAACTGGATCCATAACTGAAATATCCTATGCATTTCTTCAATCGAACATTTGACCCGTAAGCCTACAAAAATCAACCTAGTCGGGCTTTAAAACCATCATAAAACACTTTTAAACACATTGCTGCTCCATATTGTAAAACGCTGTGTGGCGCCTCCTGGCAGCGGCAATTGGATGGATATTGATATCTCTGTTTTGTTGAGTTAACAATCCTTATGTCACTCGGCTTTATGGCACAAACGCTCAGATAATTTACGTGTCTACTGTTGTTTTATGAGGTGATTTGACTGGCGCCGCCGCCAGTTTGTGGAAAGAAGCCGCTAACCTACATACTACTTAACGGGTGTAAGTAACAATTTGAGGGGATATTGTTTGCGAATATTTTTTTTTTTTTCATTTTGATTGATCTTTGAGATGTTATGATTAAAATAACGATTCGATATAAAATGTTTAGGCATCCTAAGTATTGTCAACAAAGTAGATTTTTGTCACTTTTGTGTCATTGTTGTGTCATTTTTGTGTAATTTTTCTGTCATTTTTGTGTCATTTTCGTCTCATTTTTGTGTCATTTTTGTGTCATTTTTGAGTCATTTTTGTGTTATTTTTGTGTCATTTTTGTGTTATTTTTCTGTCATATTTGTGTCATTTTTGTGTCATTTTGTGCAATTTAGGTGTAATTTTTGTGTCATTTTTGTGTCATTTTCGTGTAACTATTGTGTCATTTTTGTAAAATTTTTGTGCCATTTTTGTGTCATTGCTATGTCATTTTTGTGTCAATTTTGTGCCATTTTTGAGTCATTTTTGTGTCATTTTTGTGTCATTTTTGTGTGATTTTTGTGTCATTTTTGTATCATTTTTTTGTCATTTTTTTGTTATTTTTGTGTAATTTTTGTGTCAATTTTGTGTCATTTTTGTGCCATTTTTGTGTTATATTTGTGTCATTTTTGTGTCATTTTTGTGCCATTTCTATGTCATTTTTGTGTCATTTTTGTGTCATTTTTATGTCATTTTTGTGTCATTTTTGTGTCATTTTTCTGTCATTTTTTGTGTCATTTTTGTGTCATTTTTGTGTCATTTTTGTGTCATTTTTGAGTCATTTTTGTGTTATTTTTCTGTCATTTTTGTGTTATTTTTCTGTCATTTTTTACGACATTTTTGTGTCATTTTTGGGTCATTTTGTGTAAGTTAGGTGCAATTTTTGTGTTGTTTTTGTGTCATTTTTGTGTAATTTTTGTGTCATTTTTGTGTCATTTTTGTGTCATTTTTGTGCCATTTTTGTTTCATTTTTGTGTCATTTTTGTTGTCACTTTTGTGTCATTTTTGTGTAATTTTTGTGTCATTTAAGTGTTATTTTTGTTTAATTTTTGTGTCACTTTTGTGTCATTTTTGTGTTATTTTTGTGTAATTTTTGTGTCATTTATGTGTTATTTTTGTGTTATTGTTGTGTGTAATTTTTTTGTAATTTTTGTGTCATTTTCGTGTCATTTTTGTGTCATTTTTGTGTTATTTTTCTGTTATTTTTCTTTCATTTTTCTGTTAATTTTTCAGTCATTTTTGTGTCATTTTTGTGTCATTATTGTGTCATTTTTGTGTCATTTTTTTGTCATCTTTGTGTTATTTTTTGTGTCATTTTTTGTGTCATTTTTGTGTCATTTTTGTGTCATTTTTGTGTCATTTTTGTGTCATTTTTGTGTCATTTTTAAGTCATTTTTGTATCGATTTTGTGTCATTTTTGTTGCATTTTTGTGTTATTTATTGTCATTTTTGTGTTATTTTTGTGACATTTTTGTCATTTTTGTCAGTTTTGTGTCATTTTTGTTTTTTTTTTCTTTAAATTTTCGTCATTTTTCATTTTTGTCATTTTTGTCTTTTTTGTCATTTTTGTCATTTTTGTCATTTTTGTCATTTTTGTCATCTTTGTCATCTTTGTCATTTTTGTATTTTTTGCCATTTTTGTCATTTTTGTCATTTTTGTCATTTTTTTCATTTTTGTCATTTTTGTCATTTTTGTCATTTTTGTCATTTTTGTCATTTTTGTCATTTTTGTCATTTTTGTCATTTTTGTCATTTTTGTCATTTTTGTCATTTTTGTCATTTTTGTCATTTTTGTCATTTTTGTCATTTTTGTCATTTTTGTAATTTTTGTCATTTTTGTAATTTTTGTCATTTTTGTCATTTTTGTCATTTTTGTCATTTTTGTCATTTTTGTCATTTTTGTCATTTTTGTCATTTTTTTCATTTTTGTCATTTTTGTCATTTTTGTCATTTTAGTCATTTTTGTCATTTTTGTCATTTTTGTCATTTTTGTCATTTTTGTCATTTTTGTCATTTTTGTCATTTTTGTCATTTTTGTCATTTTTGTCATTTTTGTCATTTTTGTCATTTTTGTCATTTTTGTCATTTTTGTCATTTTTGTCATTTTTGTCATTTTTGTCATTTTTGTCATTTTTGTCATTTTTGTCATTTTTGTCATTTTTGTCATTTTTGTCATTTTTGTAATTTTTGTAATTTTTGTAATTTTTGCCATTTTTGTCATTTTTGTCATTTTTGTCATTTTTGTCATTCTTGTCATTTTTGTCATTTTTGTCATTTTTGTCATTTTTGTCATTTTTGTCATTTTTGTCATTTTTGTCATTTTTGTCATTTTTGTCATTTTTGTCATTTTTGTCATTTTTGTCATTTTTGTCATTTTTGTCATTTTTGTCATTTTTGTCATTTTTGTCATTTTTGTCATTTTTGTCATTTTTGTCATTTTTGTCATTTTTGTCATTTTTGTCATTTTTGTCATTTTTGTCATTTTTGTCATTTTTGTCATTTTTTTCATTTTTTTCCATTTTTTTCAGTTTTTTCATTTTTGTCATTTTTGTCATTTTTGTAATTTTTTTTCATTTTTGTCATTTTTCATTTTTGTTATTTTAATGTTTGTGATTATCGTGTAATTTTTGTCATTTTTACAAAACTTTAACTTATTCATTCTAAACACGAAATACGTTAATAAATTATAATATAATTTGTACAGAAGAATTATTTTGTAAAAATTCATATTTTTGAGTTTTCATTTTATGACTTATTGAATGTTTATCATCAAATTTAATATGAGTTTTATAATAGTTTTGTTCATTCAATCATTTGTCGTTTTCACAGTTGCTATCGAGATGCCGAGCGAGACGGTCGACCTAGTTCGCGTGTGTTTTGTGTACAGATAATTAGGCTGCGGACGCGAAAACAATCAAGTGGAAACTTGCATTTGATTACTAAATGTATCCGAATGTTATTGAAGAGGGAAGTGCCAGAGAATTGTAACTAGTGTTGTGTTGTTGCATGCTGAAGATTGGGAAAATGTCATGGGAATGGCCAGAGGACGCCATAGAGGAGCAATGAGCATTCAATGTTTCAAACTTTCAAGTCTAACCAGGAAGTGAAATATGGTGATGGTGCCGATAAAAATAAAGTTGAATTGTGCATTGTAATCCATTCAAAGTGGAATAGAGGATTTAAAATTTTTTGGCTGGTGATAGAAATGGTTTTTTTTCTACCGTCGAACTTATGACAACTTGTGAAACAAAGCTTGAATGTGTTAGTGTGCTTGGTTTGGGATGGGATATCAAGTAAAAAAAAGAATTGAGTGGTCATATGGTTGGTACGCAGAGAGTGAGTGCCTTGATGGTAGCTGGGGTATTTTTTTTTTTTCCTTTTTTCTCAGGGATTTTAAACCAAGTAGGTTTATTCATCCCGATGAGCTGGGGTATTGGTACGCGATGCTACTGAAGGATCCTTGCGAAAACTCGCCCCGCTGCGTCGAGAGAGAACGAGAGCTTCGAGATACTGGTGAGAACGTTCTATGCCTACACTGAACCAAATCTGGCAATAAAATTTACTGGGTCATTTCAGTAATTTTTAAAGTTAATCGCTCAAATACAAAGTAATGATTTATCCTGTACAAGTTATTGGAAAATCCAATAAATTCTACAGGTGTATTTTGTTGATGGAAAATATACTAAAAAGTATTTGAAAATTTAATGAATATCATGAGCCTAATAATCCTAATCAAATATATTAGAAAATCCATTAATTTTCACATGTTTATTTAAAAATAGTATTTATATTTTGCATATCTAATAAATTAACAAACAATTCGCACCGACTGGATCGATTGTGAGCCTGCTTGGAAAGCACAAATTAGTGTCTATCACCAGGATCACCAGCAACAGCTAGAGCGTCAACTTTACTAAACTCAAGCGCTTCTGATGAATTTAAATCCTGAACATTTGTCCAGATAGTCGAGGCCCAGTCGCAATATCGCGCATCTGATGGCGTATTTTTTTTTGATTCCGGATTTGGCTCTGGAACCGTCAGAATAAAAAAGCAAGTTTCGGATTTCGAGTTATTCCATACGTAGGTGTGCGTGAGAACGAGCGCAATGTTTACATGCAGCTGTCATTTTGTTCTCCCTTGTGGATTCCTTCATTCGGTTCTTCACATCCGGATTGCCGTTTTTCGTGTCCGGATTGCACTGGACTGCAGATAGTACGATTTTGCTTGGCTGAGAGGTTCAAAATCGCGGCAATAATCATTTGCCCGTTCATTATTTCAACTGTTTTGCTTTCAGCCAAAAACAGCTGTTTAATGTTTTGACAACAACGTTGAGAGTATTGGTGAACTTCTCGCAAAACTGACTTTTTTCTCAGGGCGACTCCGTCCCTTTTTCGAGCGAACCTAGGTTGCCTCTCGAGCAATAAATGAGCACGATGACAGCAGTTAGAGCGAACCTAGGTTGCCTCTAGTTTGCCTCTAGGTGAAAAAAAATACGGTATGAGTGTAGTGTAGGCTGCTGCTGTCGTCGAAAAAAAAAACACGAGACATATGGACCCATACGATTCCGCAAGAAAACCTTTTTCTTTGGTCAGGAAACCAATAAATGGCCATAACACAAATGAAAACTAAAAGCCCCGAGGCCGTAAACAATACAAGCGATGAAGGTAAGTAAAGAAAACTTTTTGTTAAACGAAAATTTTCACTTTTTTTCTACCCTCCGCACAGCTCGACAAAGTACGACAGATGCAAGGGAAAACTCCACCATCCGGCCGGACAAACACCGGAGCAGAATCTACAAACAGGATGAACACTGGGACAGAACAACCAGCACCACTTTATCAACAGCAGCAGCAATAAACATCACTCTGGCGGAAGAAAACATCATCAGTCTGCCAGTTCCTCAGCGACGATTACAATCAGACACCATTCAGTCACCACCGATCGTACCGCTTACGCCAACATCACCACCAGAGGCAACATCAGCATATCCAACATCGGATATCCGCCGGAAGCGTTCCATCGCAGCACTACCTGCTTTCCGGTGGAAGAGATCATCAACGCAGCAGCATCTTCCTTTTCATCTTCACCACAAGAAGTGAACCAGCTCAGCAGCAGCCGCGGCCGCGGAATAAGCATTTCTTCTCCCAAAACGGAAGCGTACCAGGCGACGGAAGTGGCTCAGGTGGGTCACAATGGAACAGAGTGGAATTGATGTTGGTTCTAGTGTTTTCATTATGACCAAATCTGTCCAACCCATCAGTGAACAGATGCAACAGCCTGCCTACCTCATGGTGGTAAAATAGTGATCTGATAAGTTAAGCTTAGATTTATTAAGAACTTTTTTATTATAGGAAAAAGGACGATAAACCTGATTTCTGGAAGTGAGCGCTTACAAGAATATCGACGCCGCAATCGAATATGTTCCAACCGCCCGCGGAAGAGGCCTGCGGTGATATGGTGACATCATAGAATCTACAGCTCAGGAGAATTTAAATGACCGGGACCAAATAAATGTGGTCAACTAGTAATTTATCGAAATAAGGCAGAGTTCCATCGGGCTCTCGTAATCCACCGGCTGATCAAAATTGTTCTGCCTACGTTTGAAATATGGTACACAAAGCCTTACAAACAACAATGACAGCATCCTTATAACCAATTCCAACAATCTGGTGGTTATCATGAAGTACTTAGACCAAGTATCATTATATACAAGGTAAATTATTGTTAACATTTTGAGTTTTATAAGCTGTATGATCGTTTAATTTATTTTTTAGATTGAATTTTCTGATAACATCCAGTGTTTGCATCACTTTTTCCGGATACCGAACAACCTTGTCAAAACCTTCCAGCTGCAAGACGGAAACGCTATTCCATAGCCCTATCAACAAACGGATGCAGTTATAACCCACGGCTCTGCTATCCTTTCTCCTAGCAGCTCAAATTGACAATAGTACGAAATGCCCCAATGGAGCAAAAAGGCTGCCTTATTAAAAGGATTTACGACGAGGTAGTTTTTTTTTTATATTGATAATTTCAAATATTTTTATTAAACACTGATAACATCGCTTTAGAGTTAAATCTTTTAAACATTGGGTTGACATTCAGAAATCATGTCAGAATATTGAATTAGGTTTCTATAATTCCTATTTGAGGATCCGATTGGTAGAAAGAAATGAATGTTAAACTAATTTGTCAAACATGTATGATAAAAAAAGGAGAAAAATTAAATTTCATGGTGAAAATACAGATTTTTACTTATGAATTAAATTTCTCAATCAAAACCAATTGGCGCTTCTAAAAAGCTCTTAGTGTATGATCAATAAACTTTATGATCGTGAATCAGAATTGAAAATACGAGTTGGGAAGAAAATTTAGAATCAGGATCCAGATGGTTCGGAATAAAATAATGATACATTATATAATAAATTCAAACTCTTAATCGAAATTCTAAAATCTTTTTAAAATTGCGTTGAGAGTTTTTATACTTAAATAGGAAAAGTTTGAAATGTTTTTAAATTTGCTTTCTGGCATAATACTAATAAATATTTTTGTTTTTCAGTCACCACTGCAATCCTACTGGAGACCATGAAACCAATATAAGGCCAGATTGGATTCAAAACGATTTGCATACAAAATACAAATCAGATAGACACCATAAGATGAGATGAGCTCTTATGAAAGTACATGACGACATTGCGTACACCTTAGATAAAAAAGGATTTGCAGCTCTGTTGTTAATAGATTTTGCAAAAGCCTTCGATCGCGTTTCGCATTCAAAACTTGTTAACAAACTGAAAACCAAATACAATTTTTCAAGACCAGCTTCCGAACTTGTTCTATCGTATCTTGAAGGGCGCTCTCAAACTGTATTTTTCAACGAATGTTTTTCTGAATTTGTATCCATACATTCGGGAGTTCCGCAAGGATCGATTTTGGGACCTTTATTTTTCTCGCTTTTTATAAACGACCTTCCATCTGTTCTACAGCACTGCTCAATTCATCTATTTGCTGATGATGTACAAATATACCTCTGCGAGAAAAATGCATCAAACCTGAATGATTTTTACGCAAAAATAAATCAGGATCTTGCTAAAATAAGTGAATGGTCTGATGTTAATCTCTTACCAATAAACCCATCAAAAACCAAAGCACTGTGTTTTGGTAGACAGTTAACCTCACAAGTTTCTCCACAAGTTGTTCTTAACAACACTACTATTCAGTTTGTAGACTATGCTGAAAACCTCGGAGTAATTTTCGAACGGGAT
Organism: Uranotaenia lowii; assembly: GCF_029784155.1. Classification (NCBI taxonomy): domain Eukaryota; kingdom Metazoa; phylum Arthropoda; class Insecta; order Diptera; family Culicidae; genus Uranotaenia; species Uranotaenia lowii. The sequence continues at coordinate 63,274,985 of NC_073693.1, read as the reverse complement.
CTTTCTTGGAATCGACATATTAATGCTCAATGCTGCAAAATTTACGGTGAGCTGAAAAGACTAAACCTAACGACAAACCATTTGGACGTCTCTACAAAATTGAAACTTTTCAAAACCTATGTTTATCCTCTATTTATTTACGGTGATTTTCTATATTTGAATGCCTTAGAAAGATCCGTTAGTAGGTTGCGCATAGCTCTCAACTCCTGCGTACGATATGTTTTCAATTTGTCACGTTTCTCCCGAGTGTCACATTTACAAAAACTACTCATTGGTTGTTCATTTGAAAATTTTCGGAAGTATCGTTCTTGCGTAGTAATGCACAGAATTTTGAAATCCGGAAAACCACTATATTTGAAAAATTTACTAATCCCGTTAAGAAATTCTAGAACCAGGAATATTGTAGTCCCTTTGCATAGTACTACCCAAGCAACCAAAAGTCTCATAAAACAGGTACAAAAACGCTTACTCAGCCCCATCATTGATATGAAGTACGTTCTATGCAGCTCAAAATTTAAGTTCTTAGTGATACTTTCAAGTTCCAAAACAAGTCTTAATGATCTTCTATTCAGCTTCCAGCGGCCTCTTAATTCAGCTTCCAAAAAATCGGAAAATGAGCAAAAAAAATTCTCTCTATCTCAACTGAACCGTTGGCTTCGGTTCATATTACCTTCTCTTGATTATTTACTGTGTTCTGTACCGGTGCCGCCATGATGCCACGCGCCGGATTTCAAACTCGACAAATTGCTCAATTGCTTCTTTCCTACATTTCCTAAATATATCGCATCAGAATGGTCACTCATATACAAAATTACTTATTGAAAAAAACTTGCCCGGCTTGGGGATCGAACCCCGACCTTCGTGGTGAGAATCGAACACGCTACCACGAGACCACGCCTAGAAGTTGTTCTAACTAAAACTAAAACTCGAAGAGGTGATTTGATTTTGAAAGCACATCAATGCACTTTTTGTGACTTATCAAATCCCGTTTGAGCACTTTTGTGCCCTTTATGTGACTTACCAAATCCCGTATTGGGCACTTTTGTGCCCTTTATGTGACCTAAGTCCCGTATAACGTACGTATAGATCACTTTTGCAGCTTTCAAGTTCGTTAATGAGCACATATAGTTCACTAATGGGAATTGGGCAAAACAAGTCACATACAACGTACATATTAATCACTTTTGCAACTTTCAAGTTCATTAATGAGTACATAAAGTTCACTAAAGGGAATTGGGCAGTTGATTCTCTTTGTCAGCCAAAATGTAACTTTCAATGCCTTCATTCAAGTAAATATGTGACTTTTGGTTGCTTGGGTACTTATTACGGTAGATCTTTCTTCGTGAGAGGTGTTGTATATTGGAATAATCTTCCCTTTAATCTAAAATCAATTCAAAATAAATCAGAGTTCAAAAGGAGTTTGCTGGAGGAATTCGTGGAGTAAGAACGACATATAAATAAATAAGAATCAGTATGATGGAACGATTAGTTCTTAAGAAATTATTAGAAATGAAACTACCACATTGTAACATTTAAAAAGATTTTTATCTTACGTTGCAAGATTCAATAAACAATAATAATAATAATAATAAGATAGGAAAAATATATGGCCGACTTATAGATTCTTATAGATAGAAGAGATTAATAAAATATTATAATGTTACAATTAAGCCCAAGATGTTTCATTTTTCATAACAAATCAATTTAAATTCGAAAGAAGAACGGATTACATTCATTTCATTGTCTAGAATAATCATTTTTATCAAATTACGATTGAATAACTTTCATTGGAAATTCCTATAAAATTTATCGGGACGCTAAACTATACGCGCAAAATTTTGCGCTCACTAATAAAAAGTATTGGATTTTCTAGTAGTGCAAAAATACTAGAATTCCCAATACGATTTTGTTCAGTGTACTATGTTTTTGCTGATGACATACTGAACTGACATAAAAGCCGTTTTCCGTTCAAGAGATAAGATCGCGTTTTCCAAGGAATATTTAAAGAAGGTAGTGTCGAGGCAGCCATTATATTATATCTCTTTATCTAATAATAGGAATATTTTAGTTTCAGGACACTACTGATAATTGAAATAATCTAGAGCTGTGTGTCATACCCGATATTTTAAAATATTATTAGCTTTTTTTGATTATTAGAGATTAATCTAAAATTATTCAAAAATAATAAACTTGTTGAAAGTTTCAAATATACATAACTATCAATGTTTTTGTAAATGGCGATTAAAAAATAATTTGTCGAGAAAATTATGTAACGTTTTTTTTTTTTTTAAATATTTGGCTATTTGATCCTAAATAATCTCTAATTCTCAAATAATTATCAATATTAGTAAATTTCACAGTTGTTGGTATAGTAGTTTTTGTTTTAAAAATAACATATTATTTTGTTTTCAGCCATTGAAAATGCCTGCAGGATATTATTGGATGATCATATTATATTGATACATATTATATTGTTTTAAATTATATTGTATTACATTGTTTTATATTACATTATATTATATTATGTACATGGTATTATATTATATATTGAAACAACCAGGGTTGGGGCATCAGGGTATCCTCGTTTTGCAAAAGGAGCGGGTTACAGTATGTGCTTGTCTCCCGTTTCGAATAATGAACGTTCCTCAATCTATGTCAAGGGAATTTGGCATGGTTGAGGGAAATAAACTATTTGATTACTTTTTGTAAAATAAGGACGCACTCTTTTTTCGGAAGCCTTGGCGGCGGGATTATAATTTGCATGCTATCTTGGTTAGTCAACAACATGGTTATAGCTTCTCGAGACTTTTTCCCCTTTTATCCTGGATACCGTAAGTGCCTCTGCTTACGATTCTACTCCCTTGAAAGTCTCATTGGGCGGCTATAGCTGTATTGCGTGGTAAACAAGATAGACGCGTGGGTTATTTTCTTGGCCATAACCGCGGCGCTGCCGCAAACCCAAGGTGGATACATACATACATACATACATTCAATCATTTGTCGTTTTCAAAGAAAAGAATCATTTTTTTTGTGGTTTCCCAAGCAACCAAAAGTCACATATTTACTTGAATGAAGGCATTGAAAGTTACATTTTGGCTGACAAAGAGAATCAACTGCCCAATTCCCTTTAGTGAACTTTATGTACTCATTAATGAACTTGAAAGTTGCAAAAGTGATTAATATGTACGTTGTATGTGACTTGTTTTGCCCAATTCCCATTAGTGAACTATATGTGCTCATTAACGAACTTGAAAGCTGCAAAAGTGATCTATACGTACGTTATACGGGACTTAGGTCACATAAAGGGCACAAAAGTGCCCAATACGGGATTTGGTAAGTCACATAAAGGGCACAAAAGTGCTCAAACGGGATTTGATAAGTCACAAAAAGTGCATTGATGTGCTTTCAAAATCAAATCACCTCTTCGAGTTTTAGTTTTAGTTAGAACAACTTCTAGGCGTGGTCTCGTGGTAGCGTGTTCGATTCTCACCACGAAGGTCGGGGTTCGATCCCCAAGCCGGGCAAGTTTTTTTCAATAAGTAATTTTGTATATGAGTGACCATTCTGATGCGATATATTTAGGAAATGTAGGAAAGAAGCAATTGAGCAATTTGTCGAGTTTGAAATCCGGCGCGTGGCATCATGGCGGCACCGGTACAGAACACAGTAAATAATCAAGAGAAGGTAATATGAACCGAAGCCAACGGTTCAGTTGAGATAGAGAGAATTTTTTTTGCTCATTTTCCGATTTTTTGGAAGCTGAATTAAGAGGCCGCTGGAAGCTGAATAGAAGATCATTAAGACTTGTTTTGGAACTTGAAAGTATCACTAAGAACTTAAATTTTGAGCTGCATAGAACGTACTTCATATCAATGGGGCTTATTCTGCGAGGCGAGTGACGTGAAGTGACTTCGTTTTTTAGAGTCACCGTATTCTAGCAGGCGAATGCCGTGACTTGAATGAACTTTAGGTGACTTGAATGAACTTTTTTTTACTGTCACCGTATTCTCAGAGGCGAATGGCGTGACTCAAGTCGGTGCCAAGTGACTTTTGAAGTCGTTACCTATTCGGCAGGTGACTTGGAAGGAAAAAATTTAAAACAAAAATAAAATTAATAGTTTTCTAGTCCAAGGGAAACTTGAAGACGTTTAAAAAGCCTATAAAATTTTAGACATCATTTGTACATCAAATTGGGAACATTTCTAAAACTCGAGTGGACTTAATTTGAACAGCTTTTAAGGAGTCCTTTATCAAAAAAGAGATTTTGGATATTATGTTTTTTTTTTAATATTTCAATTTCAATTCAGATGTTATAATATTTCCAGGGGTTCGAGTGATAAGACCAACCTTCAATAGAGTGCATAACTTCGTATGAAAATTCTTTGCATATAAATAACTTTAGACGGAAAATGACACATGGAAGGCGAAAGAAAATTTCACGATTTTACAATTTCAATAGCTTTTATTAAATTAAAAGTAAAGATAAATTATGTACATATTTAAGGTACACAGTTGGACGATTAACTCCATTATATTTCCATCCGTCTTTTTAACTTATTGCAGATCTATCCCAAATTGTCGTCTGAATGGTAAAAAAAACTGGTCAGCGACCAGTCGTCTTACAGCAAACGATTCAGCCCCCGCCGGATGGTTATCTTTTCCGAATCTCGCTTCGGTACTCATCGTTCGTAATCGGTTCTTGTTTGCTGAAATTTTTCGAAAAAAATCCGCTAGTCCTCTTTGGCAGCATACGATCTGCAGCTGCAGCTCCGATCTGCAGTAATACCACTGACTGAGTGGTTAAACTTCTCAAAACACTGGAACGACAGAAGCTGCTGCTCCTTCGGATCCCGGCAAACATACGGAAGGATGTTAAGCTAGTTCGCATAGTTCCTAGAAAAAAGATTTTTAATTTAGAAAAGCATTCAAATACTATTTTTAAATTAAAAACTTACCCTTTTTTTAAGAGCCCGTTCCGTGTTTTAACATTTGTATGTTTTGACAATTCGCGCGATGAATTTGTTCATTTTAGAGAGTTGGCAAAAAGTCAGTACAAGTATAGGTGACGCAATAAATGATGAGCAAATTTAGTCGATCCGAAACAGAAATCAACGTCACATTAATGCTGTCTATATGTGCATATACTATAGTATAAATTATACGCAAACACAATGAAATTATTCAACATACTGAGCGAAGCGTTTTTGTGCTTAAAAATTTAAGTTTAGTGTATGTAATTTTGCATTAAATCGAACTAATCTGCATTACCTGAATATGAATATACTTTGTAGAATTTTTTTTTCGAATGAACTGCAATGAATCGTCGAGGTACCAAATTCAAGGTACAACATTCTGTTAATTGCATACGTATTAGTAAGTTATTTAAAAAAATGAGTTGAAATTGACTGAATATTACCAGTCTTAGTTATGATCATTGCTCATTTGCCATTTGGGAGAGACCGTTTGAAATTTTGAAAAGTTATAATGCTTTCAGTCGTTTACAGTTTGTATACATTTTATGTTTAAATGGATAAACTGGCTGGTGTTATAATGTAAAAATATCCACATGTAAGCCGTATGTGTTAACCACTAAAGATGTTTCAACTGAAAACAACTAAAATTAGAAAAAAAATGACAAATACTACAAAAATGAAAGTTGCATCTAATTTTTTAATTAAAACTCTATTTTGGATATTAAGAGTTTGATCATATCATATCTATGTAAGGAATCTTGATCTGAACTTTTCAATTTAACTTTTGATTTTTTTTTTTTGTTTATTTGTGACACTTTACCAACGCTTTGGCATTCGTGTCAAAACTATTGAATTATGAATATGATCTTTGGCACATGAATTTGAAATACATGAAAAAAAAACTCAAATCCTAGTTTGAAATATATGCATGTATGTTGAAAAATCATCCGATTTGATCGTTTTTTGCGTACCTTCATCTGAATCTAATTAAAATTTCAGATTTTTTAATTTTTTTTTTGGTTATACTTTTTTGTTGAACAGAAACGAAAATTTTCCAAATTTTACAAAAAAAGAAACAAAACAAAAACTTTGAAACTTTTAATATGAAGTATGTTTTTAAAACAGGTTCTTAAAAATAAATAAAAATGAAAATTCATCTGATTATTGTTAATATAGAATGAAATTTTAGATTTAAGTTTTCAATCTGTATTTGATCTTTTTATTTGAAATTCTCTATTGCTAATTAACTTTTTGATGCGTGTTTTGTTTTATTGAAGTCCTACATTGGGTTTGGTTACATAAAAATTCAATGCATTATTTTCAAATTCTTCATGAATATGACGTCATCCAAGAAATTGAATATCACACTACCTGCTTTGAATGTTTCTTACATGTTTGACAGTTCGCATGGTGAACCCGATGAAACTGGTTCATTGCCTCTGGAACGTCAAAATGAACATCAAGCCACCGAGGCAATGAACTAGTCACCGTGAGTGAGTCGCCTCTCGGAATACCCCGACTAGAGTCACGTGACTACGACTAATGTGACTCCGAGTCACGTCATTCGCGTCGCAGAATAAGGCCCAATGATGGGGCTGAGTAAGCGTTTTTGTACCTGTTTTATGAGACTTTTGGTTGCTTGGGTTATTTTCACATTTATAACCTTTCATTCAATTTGGTTCGTAGATATTGATCCATGAACATTTCTAGAGTTTGTTTTGATTAGGTCGTATGAACCACTTGACTCGTTTTGAGAAAATCCCTGTTGAAGTTTTTGAATCGCATTTTAAATCTCGTTTTGTGAATACTGCTCAAATTCGTTTGGAAATTTAAAAGTCAAAGTTAAAATCGCAGTAGAACATTCAGATGTACTCGAAAAGAGTGTCAGTTCAGTGCTTACATGTAAAGTTGTACTTACGTCCTTTTGTAATTCTGGTTGGGCACCAACGACATTTTGCCAATCGACAATTTCTATCCCCAAAACAGATTCCATTTGCCTAATACTTTGCTAGGTAACTCTAAGTTGATTGGAGGAGCATTAGAAACCATAATCCAATTCATTAAGGCACGAAAGTTTCCGCCCAACGACATCCAAAATTGTTGCTTGATAGGATTGTCTGCTTGAGGATAAATTACAGGCCCTTTCCTGGGACACCGATGACCATTCGAAGAATGCGTAAGTTATCCATTGATTCAATTTGCTTTGGTTGTATCTGGAATAGAAACCGAATACTGTCTTTTTGCACAGTCAAAAGTAAAGTTTTGTATACTCATCCAACTATAAATTAAGCCATCCTTTCCGATAAGACATGACTGAAATCACTCCTACTGGCAGTTTGGTTCGATTTTTTGTATTTCACCATTAATTTCCATCAATTGCCATGCACTTTTCGCGACAATGCACAAACGACGTAAAAGCCAACTCGACGAATTGTTATCTTGTGTCCTTTTGCATGCACGGCAAAAAACGGCGATGCAAAAAGTCGCAAAAACCAATTTGCACTCAAAAATAAAAAAGTTATTATACGTCTTAAATTCAAATCATTTTGAAAAAATATTTCATTGATCAAATGAAACCAAGTTTTAATCAAATACAGAACGCATGTTTATCAATCGTTTGCAGCCAATAACTCAGTTTTGTTTATATTGGTTCATACGACCTAATCAAAAAAAACTCTAGATTTGATATATTTTAAAGAAGAAATTAAAGGTTTACTTACAGCTGAACCTCCAGACGGGACCATCACAGTTTTTGATTTCTGTTTTAAAAGAATCTTTGTGTTTTGTAAACCATCTCGAAGTCCTGAAATAGTTTTTCTGATTTTTTGTTGAAACTATGTGTGCATTTAAATGCAAATTTAAGAAACTTCGTTGATGACCTCACAGCAGAACACAAGACTTCCAACAATCTAGTACATCTTTTTCCTTTGTCAGAAGTTGAAAGTAGAGGCCTTGGCCAATACTCCCAGCTAGCTCAGACGATACTTACAATGTTCTCTCAGGGTCGCTACGTCGTCCTAGGGAGAATGGGAACAACCAATCGTATCTGACAAGGTGGAACAATCTCTGGCGGACAAGACAATATCATATGGCTCGACAAATAGGATAAATATTAACAGACGGAATTACAAAAGATATTAGTTTTATTGACTTGCCGTTTTGTTGTCAGTCCTCGGGGCAGCAGGTAATTGATGGCCATCGGTTTTAAAACTGCAGTATCCTCCTTCACCGGAAGTCGTAGGGGCGCTAAGTGGGTCGCGTTAACCTTACTTTCCCAGTGGGCCCAACCTCGATCAGTGTTGCAGGAAATGTTGTACGCAACCACCAACCGGTTCACCAAAGGAGATGTTGGTCGTTGGTTCGTTGATGTGGGTCGTCCTTTGAAGTTTACCGGACACTTCACCACGTTGACTGTATTCCACGGGTGTCGTTCGGATCCGCTTTAGGGCAATTCCAGCGGGTGCGGTCGAGACAATTTTATCCGACGGAGCGTTGGAAAGCAACGTGACGCTCCTCGGAACGGGCGGGAAGAATCGGGGCACAGACTGTCGAATCTGATGTAACGATGATTGCGACAGCACCTCACGGGTTACCGCCAGACTTATCTGGACGGTACGGAACGGGGAACCGGGGTACCGGAACCGAACTACCACCGAATTCTTCCAAATTTTTCCACTACGCACACTAGATCCGAACTACGGAAAACGTGAGGGTTTCTTCGGGACTTTGCTCTATTCACTTTCCTGGTCTCGAACTAAGTGAACGAGTTTTTGGATCCAGAGACTCCAGATAAAGTGTTCGCTCACCAGATGTCGCCTCTCTCCTTTTCTCCCAGACTCCTCTCTCCTATAACTGGAAGATCCGGTGAATATATGGACTGACAGATAGGTCATCTGTCAGTTGACGCTTTACTCCGATTGGGACAACAGCGTACAAGCAATAATTTAACGAAACTAATTTAAATTTACATCAACTAACGAGCCATTATACAAAAAGAAACAAAACAAGTTAACGCGAACAAAGAAAAAATACTGTATCATCCGTAGGATTGTTTCCGCTTCGAAAAATAGGATTGAAGCGGTAACAAAGTCGGAAGTCCGGACTTCCAAAGTAAAATTTGGTGCTGGCGCAATAATATCTGCTCTAATTTTGAATAGCGACGTGCATTTTGAGATTCGAAATTGCGGATCAGTCGTTCTCTATTCTTAATTTTAGTTTCAAATTTTCATGCAACGCTACACATTTCAAATCAATATTTATTGTTCGTATATCAACATTATTGAACGCTTATGTCCCATAAAATGCACACTTCAACCACCTTTAACCTTGCGCAATTGCGGCTCACTGAAGATGATCACATCTTTGCCTTGGTTGCGCTTCATGATCCGCTGTCAGGAAACGGCAGCTGTTCCGGTCAAGGTGCCAGTCCACTTTTCGCTTACGGCCCATAGCCACCGGGCTACCCGATCATTTTTGGCCTGGTCGGCCACATCCTTGGGCTTACAGTCGCTGAAGTACTGACCGGTAACTTTTTCTAGATCTGGGTCCAGAGCTGCGTATAGCGTTGTTTGCGCTCCAGACAGAGGTGACTTTAGGAATGGCCATACGAAGGGTTTTATTAAGAAGCTGGAGAACCAACTATTAAACAGGCCCATGTGCCGCATTAGTTCGGTGTCTACAACGCCTGGATGTACCGCATTAACAGTGACTCCTGTTCCTTCTAAACGTTTGGACAATTCCCTGGTAAACAGAACGTTGGCCAGTTTGCTTTGCTCGTAGGCTCCCGCCGGGTCGTAGCTCTTGGTACTGTTCAAATCTTCTAGATTGATTTTACCTCGAGTGTGGGCAATGCTGGACAGTACAACAATACGACTCGGGGCTGAGGATTTAAGCTGATCCAGCAGCAGATTGGTGAGCAGAAAATGGCCCATATGATTGACTCCCAGTTGAAGTTCGATTCCTTCGATGGTGAGAGATCGAGGACATCTCATTACTCCCGCGTTGTTGACTAGAATGTCCAGTCGGGGTTGTTCCGTTTTAAATCTAAAACAATGGAAAGCTCATTTAAATGTCCCTTAATATTTCTTGAATGTTAGATTTTAGATCGAAATTTAAGATTTAGGTTCCTGATTATAGGTTCAGATTTAATTAAGATTTCAGATTAAGATTTCGGCTTTAGTTTCCAGATTCAGATGCAGAATTCATATTCGGATTAAGTAAATCAGATTGCAAATTCAGATTCAGTTTTCAGTTTCCTTTTTCAGATGTCAGATTTCAGAATTAGATTTTTCAAACTTAGATTAAAAATCAAATTAAAGCGCAACTTACTGCTTCACAAACTTTCGCACCGACTGCAGCGAGGCCAGGTCACACTCCCGGCAGAACACGTTGGGATTGTTGGTTTCCAGCACTATCTCCTTGCGTGCTTCCTCACATTTCTTCATATCCCGGCAGGCCATATAAACGTGGGCTCCTCGATTGGCCAGGCCCAGAACCGTTTCCTTACCGATGCCGGTATTGGATCCGGTCACTATGACTACCTTTCCATCGGCTCGGGCGTTCTTTTTCTCGAAGCGACCACCCTGCATGTAATCTCTAAAATTCAGAAGAAATCGATTAAAGCTATTTCGTAATCAGTTATAGTTTCTTACTTCAACAGAGCTCCGCATCCTATCGCTGTTCCGACGATGCTCGTGGCCAGCACAATTTTGTTCTTGAACATCTCAAGACTTTTTCTAAAGGATATTTGCGCAGTCAAACAACAAATTTAATACATTTTTATCAACTTTATCAACACAGGACTGCACCAAACTTCTGAAAAATCGATACACGAACGTGATGTTATTTTCTGCAGCAGATCATCAACTAGCATGGAATTTCGATTTCCACTGCTTCGCACTGCTAAAAACAAACCACCTTTGATTCTCTACTGAAATATTTCCATTGAAATTATGTGCGTAGGGTGGATTTGATAATGGTTGTTCAAGCAAGCGAGAAATAAAACAGTTTATTATAAAACTAAAAAAAGGGTAAAAAGTACAGAAAAAAATCAATTTAACTTAAACCAATTTAAAAACTCTTAAAACTCCTCTCAAACTCAACTCTCAACTCAAATTTCGATTTTTTTTTCTAGTTTTTCCATAGGTTTAGGAAAATTCTTATTAAATACAATTTCAAGTTTTAAAAAAAATAAAATCAATCAACTTTTAATTTCTATGTTCTCATTGAACAAAGCTGGAACGTGAAGCATGAAATATTTCCAGGAGGTGGTGGGCTGAATATAAAAGTGGGGTCGGTAGTATGTCATCGTGCTAGTGGGTGAGCGGCACGATTTAGAAACAACAGTCAACTTTCCCAATCTAGAAAAAATAAAAAAGATTATGAACAAATTCAAAATGTCATATTCAACAATAGAAATAGAACAAAAATGACAAAAATGACAAAAATGACGAAAATGACAAAAATGACAAAAATGGCAAAAATGACAAAAATGACAAAAATGACAAAAATGACAAAAATGACAAAAATGACAAAAATGACAAAAATGACAAAAATGACAAAAATGACAAAAATGACAAAAATGACAAAAATGACAAAAATGACAAAAATGACAAAAATGACAAAAATGACAAAAATGACAAAAATGACAAAAATGACAAAAATGACAAAAATGACCAAAATGACAAAATTGACAAAAATGACAAAAATGACAAAAAATGACAAAAAATGACAAAAATGACAAAAATGACAAAACTGACGAAAATGGCAAAAATGACAAAAATGACGAAAATGGCGAAAATGGCAAAAATGACAAAAATGTGGTAAATGAGACTTGTTTACTTCAACCGTCGTTATAGGATTATTTTCAACAGAATTCAGATTAATAAAAAATGGGCCAAATGAATATAGAATTCTGAAAAGTATTTTGCATACATTTTTTACTGTAATGCTATTTTTTCCATCTTGAATAAAACCATAACATTACCATTTATTTACTTTGACATGACATGACTCAAACCCCTGAACTTGTCCACTTGGTGTGTGAATGGCCCCTTACCACTGGCATTAGTAAATTTCGTTCAATACCTAAATGTTTATAAAAAAAAATATAATCTTCACTTTTGTCAGCAGGAAAAAAAGGACATCTGCAGGAGTGAATTTAAAAAAAAACACTTTTGAAAAAAGTCAACAACAAACTGTCGACATTTGCGCAACAAGCATGAATGACATCGAGATAAAGAGTTGTAACTGTACGTTTGACGTTCGGAGAAAACGTCAAAGGCACACAACTGCCTTGAAACACCAACACAATCAACCGGATGCATTTTTGCCCGATTCGCATACACGCCGTATACAGGGTTGCCAATGTGGTTGATTTTTCTATTTGCATGGTTTTGGAGGCCCAAGCTGATAACCTTATGTGATAAGTCTTCGTTTTATCCCTGATTTTAAAAAAGCCTGATTTTCTATCATTTTTGTGAATATGATGGAAAATGAGTAGTACGGAACTGCATACAAGACATTAGTGGAGGTCAAAATGTGGATTGATGACCTAAAAAAGGTCCTCATTTCGACCGAAACTTCCGTTGTATCCTGATTTTTATTTCTCATGTCTCAGAATTTAAAAAAAAATTGGCAACCCTGGCCGTATATACGCCTCGTATTCGTATACCGAAGATCGGCTCACGAAGATGCTGCGTCGTGGTGTTGTTGTTGCGCGAATGTAGATGTGCAAACACATGGTACCGTAAATCATTGAATGAATGAACACTCTAGCTGCAGGAGGACCGTACACGTACGGGAAGGAAGGTTCCCGTTCGTTTTGCCCCACACCTTTACGCGAAGCTCCGGTTTTGTTTTGTCCGGCGTTGTGTGCAGTGGGTTGTGTGAAGGATCGATATTGTTATTATTGGTTGTTAGTGCTTATCCATATAGGTATGTTCTGAATTTATTCGTGTCCAACAACCGCACTCCGTCCGTCCAAGTTCGGTCAGTCAGTTCAGTAGTTAACTGACTTACTTCATCGGTAGTGGCGGATCCGTTGTTTCAGTTTTTAGTAGGTACACGGCGGCATTGGTTTACTTTTTCCTCGGTTTCGAATTAGTAGTGCAGTGCAGTTGCTTTCGCGAAGTCGCGCGTCTTCGTTGCTCGGTTACGATTAAACACAGTGTGTCCATCCACCGGATATTATTTGGTGCGGTCGTTTGCTTTCTACGTTTCCGCGTGATACCCTGTGCTGGGGACAAGTCGCAGCCCAGCCAGCGATTTCCCAACGGCAACCTGATTTGCTCAACTATTGGACTGACCGAGGTGCCTCTCAACTTGGGAAAAAGGTGGGTCTAATTTGCCTAGTTAAGAACCATCATAAATCTCTACTGGAAAATATTTCCCATGTGATTTAAGAGTTGCACAAATGAAGCGTATATTTACGTAGATATCTATATTGACCGTCTCGTCGCATTCCGATGGTTGGTTCGATGAGGAAAAGTCGTACATTGTCCACGAATCATCGTTTGATTGCGTGTACGGACACGGACGGGATTTTTTTTTGTTTTTATCCCTGAGCTAGTGTTGGTGCAGAAAACGAAGACGACGACGTGTAGTGTTGGGGCGTGTCACAATCAGGTGTTTTATCTATTTTGTTTTTGGATACGATGTTTTTTTTAGATACAAAATTGTAACATACCCTTGAGATACCGATCATTAAACTACGAAGGATTGTCCTTTTTTATGCAATTTCATATTTCACCTAAATTCATTATATAGAACCAAACGTAAAATCATAAACTGTTGGTTAAGATTTAATTCTCTTATTCTATCTTAACTAACCACATTCAATCTAAATTATTATATTTTTAAAATCAAATGCTAAATTCTGGGTTCGAATCATTCAGATTCAAGTTACGTATCAAGTTCATTGTAGAATGTTTGTTTCATACATTTTAGTTGTTGTATAATGCTGTACTCCAGTTTCGCACTAATCACCTGTTCAACCTACAATACTTCGTAGGTCCCTAGAGCAGCAGTCAAAAACCTGCTAGAAGCTTCCTTCGTATTGGTTACAGCCAGCAAATGAACCGGGGAAACTAAAAACCTGTTTTCCTTTGACCGTATACCTACCAGAAATGCAAAACAAATATCGGCGGCTGCGTTCATTCAGATGTGGTGTTGACTGCGCCATTTTAGACCTCGGTTCGGCCAGCAGCTATACGATGGACCCCATGAATCGTCTCTCGTTCTTTAGGTTTCATGATTTTGTCTGTTCGGTCGGTTGTCAATGACTCTCGTTCGGATTTTTTTTTTTTTTTTCATGAGCAGGGAAAAGCCCGCGGGAGTGTACTTTATTTCAAGTCCTTCTCCAGTGGGCGCAAAACCTCCTCATCATTCTTTATTACTGTTTTTTCGTGTTTTCATTTGATTTCACAATATTGTACATTCATTCGTTTTTATAATACCACACTTTCATTTCATTGGGTTTAACACTCAGAATTTTAAAAATGATGATTTTCATTATTGATGCATGACCAGCGGTGGTCGATGGTGGCGATAGTGGTGTTGCGGTGAGTGTTGGTGGTTCAGCAGGTGGTGGCGGCGGGTGATGTCGGTGGGCGGTTGTGGTGGGCGGTGGGCGGTTGCGGTGGGTGGTGGTGGGCGGTGTGGCGGTGGGTGGCGGAAACGAAAGAAATTAAACAAGATTGTAATTTTTTGTTAACAGCAATTTGTTGGAATGTTGCTAGCTCCACTCAGGCGAATGATGGGAAGTGTATGTTACACATTGCTTCCAGTGAGATACAGATCTCTTTTAAGGAAGCGTTTATCGTTTAGGGCTCATAGGTTTGAATATGGTATCATCGGGAACTTTCAAAATCTAGCAGCAGCTAGTTAAAGTACAATTCTAATTTATTTCTGACGTGTTTCTTCAGCATCGTTTTGAATTTGTTCGAGTTGGTTTCATTTCTAATGGTACGGGGAAGTTCATTGTAGAGTACCCTACTGTAGTAAGGAAATGCTTTCCGTGACATTTCTGTATTTGGTCGACTTACGGAGAGAACGGCTTGGTTGCGAAGGCTGTATTCATGGCTTGGATGTTCATACACAACATTGTGGTGGGCATGTTGATTATTGAGATGCGAGTGGACAATCGAAACAGCTTGAATTTCCCTGAGGGCTTTTATAGGAAACGTCGAGTTTAATGCTTCAGAGTACAAAAGACGGGTTGAAAACATTCTAGGCTTGTTGTAGACGGCTTTAAGGCAGCGATTTTGGGCAGCTTGAAGTTTTTTCAAATTCCTGTCTGCTGATGCACCCCAAATAAATACCTGATATTGTAGTTTCGATTGTACAACTGCTTGGTACATTAGAGACAACTGTTTTCTAGGAACAAACTTCTTCATTTTCCATAATAGACCACATGTGGCACTGACTTCCTTATGAAGTTTCTGTATGTGATTGGTCCATTTGAGCTCGTTGTCAATGTTCAATCCAAGGTACGTGTAGTTTTTTACTTTCTCAATTGGTATCGAATCTATACTCAGTTCTCTATGCAACTGCTGTGTTCTCCGAGATGTAGATACTATCATGTATTTTGATTTAGTTACATTCAATGACAATAGATTCTCATTAAAATATTCGCGTAGTACTATCAAGTCTTGGCGCATGCTTTCAACGATCGAATCAGCATTTTTTCCCGCGTAAATCAAAGATGTGTCATCAGTGAACAATCGTGGCTTTCCAATAAGGTTGAGATTAGGCAAATCATTCACATAAACCAGGAATAGAAGCGGTCCAAGGTTACTGCCCTGTGGTATTCCTACTCTCAATGATTGGTTTATACTCTTAACTCCATTTATTGAAACATATTGGCTCCTATTTGTCAAAAAACTTTTCAGAATTTGAAGTGGTGTTCCTCTTATACCATAGAAAGCGAGTTTTTCCAGCAATATTTCGTGGTCTATGGTGCTTTCTTCAGATCGAGAAAAAGTAGTCCCACAAGATTTTTTTGATCCAAAGCTTTGTAGACTTCAAGAAATAATTCACAGGTGGCTGTTGATGTGCTTGATCCTTCGCGAAATCCATACTGGCAGTTATATAAAATACTTTGATTTTGGAAGAATCTTGTAATTCGAGTAGCAAGTAATTGTTCTAGGACTTTACTCAAGGCAGGAAGTACGGAAATCGGCCGGTAGTTATTCACATCTACTTCAGATCCCGATTTGTGGATCGGTACAACTTTAGCAATCTTCAAGCAGTCTGGGTATTTACCAGTAAATAAGCTTTCATTGAAAACATCCCGTATTAGTTTTGTGAAGAATCGAAAGTGATTTTTGATAAAATATGTGGGTATTCCATCGGGCCCAGCGCTTTTGGCAGAGTCTAAATTTCGTATCTTCAAAATCACTTCTTGTTCAGTAGCCGGTTCCAAAAATATTGAATTTTGTAATTGAGATAAGGTTCCAAATCGATTTGTGTTCCGCTGGCTTGTAATAGTGGAGGCGAGCTGGGGGCCAATGTTACTAAAGAAAGTGTTGAACGTATCAGCTACAGTCTTCTCATGACTCGTGAGATTCCCGTTGACTAAAAGTTTAAGTGTTTCATGCTTTTTAGTTCCAGTACCAGCTAGGCTATTTAGACACTTCCATACATTTTTGGAGTTTGATTGGTTGAAAATATTACTGTAATATGTTTTTTTCGCATTTCGTTTACACATATTAAGGTTTTTCGATGCATGCTGAAGTAAACTGCATATATTCACATCGGATGGATTTCTTTTATGTCTGGCAAAAAGATTATCTTTAATTTTTATCCATTCCCAAACATCTACTGTCATCCACGGGCATATTCCTTTCACTCTGGCTTTTATTGTAACGGTTTTTGAACATTTGGTCTTGAGATTCTGGTACAACATGATTGTTTGTTCCAAACGCTCTTCTGCTGAATTTGCTTGTATTGCAGATGCATTTTCAGCAAATAACTGGTCCAACATCGATGTGTTGACAATAACTTTTTCAAGTTTGCGCATGAACACCCTTTTTTTCAAGGATAATGAGGAGATTATAAGACAGTGATCGCTGATGTCTGAACAAACAGTTTCGTTAACAATGTTGAGTTGAACATTTTCGGAACATATAACATGATCAAGAATATTGTTACTTGCAGGTCTTGTTATGTTGGTATTGGTGGCTTGGAAATTAAAGCAGTTCAATAAGTCTACGTACTCGATTGTATCTGGATTTGATATTTTATTTATCGGGATATTTATGTCTCCTACTATAAGGCACGATGAAGCTGGGCCAGAAGTAGATATAATCTCTTCTAAATTTCTGAAAAAGTGTCTTATATTGCTTGAAGGTGATCTATAGACAGCGTGGATGTTGATTTCGCTTTCACTGGGCTGGATCCGCACGTGAATGTGATGGTATCCTTCAAATTGCTGATTGTCTATTTCATCACAGTCAATTCCATCCTTCACATAGACAGCTAAACCTCCGCCTGTCCTATCTTCCCGGCATGAAAAAAAGGATTTATAACCTGGTATGCAAACTTGTTGAGTACGTTCTTTTTTAATCCAAGTTTCCCCAATAATTACTACGTGAACTTCAGCATTTATTTGATTCAACAGTAGTTTTATTTCATCGAATTTATCAGGATTATTAATGCCTCTTGCATTTAGTTGCAGGATTTTTAGAGTAAAACGATCAGATTTATTGGAATTTTTATTTTTATTTAATTCATGTATTGTATTGTAATAATGGTTTGTGTGTAAAAAATTCATATTTATTTAATTATAAATTGATAACAGTGATCCGTTGCTAGTTCTGAGTGTGATGACGCTTGGGTGATGACATGGTAAATGATGAAGAGCTTGAAAAATTTAGAGCACGCTTTTTAGATTCCATCAATTTCAATAATTCCTGTTTTGAACCAATTTTTTCAACTCTGGCACCATCACTTCTTCTTATTAGTATTTTCCCGTCTCGTCCAGGCCACACATATTTAATTCCGATGTCTTCTTGTACCTTTTTGGTTTCCTTGAGAAGATCCTTTCCAAACGTTGTCAGCTCGTCTCGCATGGTAACTGTTTTCAGAGACTTTTCATATAAATTTCCCAAAGCGGAGACTTTGAGAACACCATGAGCACGCTTTTTCTCAAAAAGATTGTTTTTCGCTTCTTCCGAATTGAAAACAACCAGCATTGGTGGGATGTTGGTTTGTGTTTTGTTTCCTACTAAGCGTTTCGCACTTACGATGTCCTTATCGTCCATATTGTAACCGACAGCCGCCCCTATTTGTTGAATAAGGGCCCGGGGGTTTTCATTTTCCGATATTGGGATACCCAGAACGATTGCGTTACGAGAAAGCTCTCTACGGTTAATCCGATCAAGTTCTAGTTCCAGTATATCAACGCGATTTGAAA
Source organism: Uranotaenia lowii (assembly GCF_029784155.1). Taxonomy (NCBI): domain Eukaryota; kingdom Metazoa; phylum Arthropoda; class Insecta; order Diptera; family Culicidae; genus Uranotaenia; species Uranotaenia lowii. The sequence goes on along the minus strand of NC_073693.1, from coordinate 63,256,598 downwards.
GAGTACTGTTTTGTTCCCTGCAAGTAACTATTTCCATGCGCAGTTCCTGATTCTCAGTCCTTGCTACTAGAACACCTTACTCGAACGTGTTGATTTTGTCGTTTTGCTTGGCAGGGTCATATTACAAATTTGTATAAAAAAAACCTGTCCTGTAACCTAGGAATTTTATCCTTAAACTTTATTTTGGAAGACGGTTCAGAATCACAAATTTCATCTTGATAATTTTAAGTTTATCAACGTAACCTGAATTCTCAAGTTTATTTCCATGCCTAAATCTGACCCCTCAATCTTTAATTTAATTTCAGAAACACTTAGATTTCAGAAAACTTAGACAAATTTAGAAAAGAAAAAAAAATCTTAAGTTCTGAATTTGTAATCTGAGTTTGAAATCTGGATTTTGATTCTAGATTCGAAATCTGATCTCTTAACTTCGAATCTGATGTCTGAATTTGGCTGTAAAATCTGATACTGAATTCTCAAATTAAAATCTTGCTTCGAAATTTTTGAATCTATTGTAATAAGAAATAAAATTTAAACTTTTTTGTCTGATTAGTTTTTAATGCAATCTAAACATGTATCTTTACCCGAATATGACATCAGAAATATAAACCTGAATGCACATCTATAACCTGCATGTTAGTTTTTTACATTTAGATTCCAAATCGGAGCTTTAAATTGTTCAAACTCTGAGCATTGAATTTGAAGCGAATTCCAATTATTAATACTGAACCTTATAGCTGAAGCCCTTGAAAGAAAATTTTACGAAAAATCTTAATTTAGGATTTTAAAACCGAACTTCGTATTTGAATTCTCATTTTTAATTTTCAATTTCGAGCTGAACTATTTCTATTCTGTTTATTTCTAGAGGACTAAGACCCAGGGGCTTTGCTACACCTTTCTAAAATAAATTAAATTTGTTAAAATTATTGAAATTTAATTTTCTTTTTTTTTCAGGGATTTCCATCCTATTGGATGATTCATCCCAAATTTAGTTTTATTTCTAAGGCAACATTTCAAACCAAATTACAACATAATTTAGAAGGAAACGCTTTAAAAAGCGAGCTTTGAATTTCAGTTCAAAGATTTAATAATATTTTCTTAAAATTAATTGCTAAATTAATTTTTCATTAATTTTAATTTTAATTTTTTTGATACTTAATTTTTTCTATCTAAATGTGTTATAATACAGTACTCGTAGGATGTTAATTAGGGGCCGTTCAAATATTACGTAACGCAATTTTCGAGCATTCTCAACCCCCCCTCCCCCCTACGTAACACATTTGTCTCAAAATTTCTAAGCAAAATCCACAAAGCGTTACAAACTGGTATACCCCCTCCCCCCCCTTCCCCTAAAAGCGTTACGTAATATTTGAATGGTCCCTTAGCTAATTTATATCAGTTTTTGGTATGCTCCTGTCATGATTATATCGTTCAGATAGTATAGTTGGATATTGGGCAGAACAAAACCTAACAATCTAGCTCATCAAGATATGAAAGCTTCGAGAACATTATTTGCTAAAACCATGCTCCATTTTTGGTTTCCCAAAAATTGGATTAATTTTTACGAATCTGTTGAGTGAAACTCATTAAAGTACGGTTTGAGCCGTTGACTTCGACGTCCGTGTTTCAAAGAAAGCTGTATGCATATCAAAATTTTAGTGTTTTAACAATTACTCTTAAGATTCGGATTAAAATAAATGTAAGTCGAGATGTTGCTTGCTAGACAGCGTAATTCCAACTGCCTTTTATTTGAATTTCAATTCTTCTTCCGGTGGTATTATTTTTAAACGATGTGTCGTCCATACTCGTTCAACGAGTTTATCAAAACACGACAGTTCTCCACCCTTCGAGTTCAAAGTTTATTTTGTTTTATATTATATATATTTGTTATCGGTAGCCTGGTTGATCCGTTGGTATATCCGTTGTTTCAGTTTGTTGACGTCTCCTTTTTATGCGCTCGGACCTTCTAATGCCTGCAACGAAATTATTATTTTGCGATTGATTTAACCTCGAGTTTCGAGTGTCGGGCTTGGTTTCTTCAGGAAATCCCATCCTCGTCGCCACTTTAGTGTTTTAACAATTACTCTTAAGATTCGGATTAAAATAAATGTAAGTCGAGATGTTGCTTGCTAGACAGCGTAATTCCAACTGCCTTTTATTTGAATTTCAATTCTTCTTCCGGTGGTATTATTTTTAAACGATGTGTCGTCCATACTCGTTCAACGAGTTTATCAAAACACGACAAAAATAAGATACAATTATAATTTTTTATGACAATTTGAAACAAATTCTTTATTGTTGAAAATGAGTTCAATACTGTTCAAGAATGTCAATCAAAATAAGATATTACCCAGATTCAAGAAGCTTATAGTCAAAAATTTTGATAGCAAAAATCTTATTTATAAAGATATGAACATCTCGTTGAGATATGTAAGAGTTATTATTTTGATATGCTCTCCTGATCGGGTAGAGTTTATAATGATGTCAAAATGTATTTTTTATAATATGGACTTCCAGCCCTTTTCCTCTTCCAATGCAAGAAGTGCACACGAACTACTATAAAATCATGTACAGTATTTAAATGACGTAACATTTTGCTTTATTTGTCTGATAAGTTTTCAAATTATGCCAAATAATATCAATAAAGACTTGTCTCCTCTCTCTTCCTTTGTTGCCTTTTGAGGTTAAAATCCAATACTGCTTCTGAAGTCCGGCGCAATGGGTGGTATGAAAAAAATTTAGTAATTGCTTTTGCTAAACTAAATCGAGCAGTCGAGCAGTCGCTTAAAGCAATTGCTTCGGTTGTTATGAATAAAGTTTTTTTGGCAGCTGTTTTCTCAGTCAGGAGCTTTTACTTTTAGAACAAGCTAGTTTGGTATGAATAAAGCTCAAATCTGAAGCAATTGCTCGACAAATCCCATAGCAATTGCTTTATTTTCTAAGCATGCTCGGTAGCAGACTTTTCCAATAAAAAATTCTTTAATAACGTCATGAACTTATCAAATTAGCAATATTTCACTTCAAAACAATTCAAAAAGGTATTTTCAACATGGATAAAGAAAAGTCGAAGAGATCACTCAACTTTTTTCATCTTCCTGTCGTTGTATAAAATCATTCGTCTAAGATGACATTAAACAAATCAATTAGTAAATTTTTCAAATTAAAAAAAATCCGGCTATAGTGGAAGAAGTCCCAATTGGCTCAAAGTAAGAAATAAATTGTTATAATTTAAAACATTATACAGATCTCTCATTTTTATATAATTTTTTATAATCCTAAGATTAAAAAAAAAAATCTAAATTAAAATGCGCGCCTATTGCCTATTTTTTTTATACATCTGATTATCCCGATCCGAATACATGTGGGAGAGCTTATGATAAATATTAAAGTTAGGCCATTTTTTGTTTGACAATATTCGAATATGTATTCATCTTTCTTTAAACATCAACATACGAGCCCGCATTAACAAAAAATTCCGGTCGTTCTTACACCCACCACCCGCTTCGTCGACTTCAAGGCTACTTTAGCCGTACTTTTCAATTTTCTGATCGTCTTCTTTCATTTTACTTTAGAAAACTTCAGATTCTGCTGGTTGGATAGCTCTATTTTTCGAAGCAAAAGCTATGTTCTAAGACTTTAGTACACATCCGCTAAGCAAATGTTTATTCATACCAAACTAAGCAAATGCTTTGGACTTTTGCTTTGATTGATTTCGAGCTAAGTAAAAGCTACCGAAGCAATTGCTAAACCTTATTCATACCACTGAATGTCTACGCAATGCTTCTAAACTATCTGATGGACCCTAGTTGACGCTTCAATGTATTTGTCACATTTGCTCTGGTGATCAAGGTCATTTTATGAGTTCATGAGTAGTCTTTAAATTTTAAAGAATGGAATTTCTCAACTCAACGATGTTCCAAATGGATTATTCGATATCATAACATGAACTGCAACTTTTCGTGAAGAAACTGGGACTTCCACGTGATAACTGCCTCCATCATTTCCCGAAAGAATTCGAATCCACTTCTTTCTGGGCCCCACTTTTTTCGTTCATCTGTGCTAGACCACTAGTTGTATACACTGCATAATATGATTTACGCTTTCTTATCTATTTTTCAAAGATTTAAATAGAATCAATTCCCATTAAATTGACAACATCCAAGATAAGTGTCGACGGGGCTGAAAACGGGGTGGCCACAGAACCAGGAAAACCGGGAAATGAAAATAGTATTGGGAAAGTCGCGAAAAAACGGGAAAAATACACAAGGAAATCAAAATTAATTTTTAGTTCGAAGATCAGGGATTCAAACCAAAATTCGGAATTCAGAATTGTAATTTAATTTTCCGAGTAAGAACTCATAGAAAAATAAGTAAAAAAACTTTTGTAAGAAGATCATAAGTTTTGAAATTCATACTTTGTTTTTTCTTCAATTGAAAAAACTCACTCTAAATTGAAAAAATTACATTATTTATCGGAACTTAGAGTTCAAAACTCTCTCCATTTCAAATTTGTTCAGGTACCGCATGTCATTACAATGATTTAAAAATCAATCATTCAGATAAAAGCAAGTAAATCAAAGTTAAATTATGAATTTAGAACTCTTTGGGCAACTAGGGAAGGAAAAAAGAGGTTTCTATTATAAATTTCCAGTGATAGTGTTTAATTCGACAGATGAACACAGGACGATGAAAAAATTAAAAATAAATCTAAAAATCATCTTTACTTACGGCACTGTGTCTTTTTTATGGCTTCAAAACAACAAATTGAGAAACTTTCTGCCATCAAACGAATTGTTTGTGAAAAATATTCATCAGATTGTCTGAAACTATATTTTTAAGCTGGGCTTTCAAAATTAACTTTTTTTTTAATTCAAATTAGTAATCTTCTTCATTTTTACTGAAAATTCCAAACTACAATTAAATTTTAAAAACTACGATTGAACTAACACATTTCTAACCTGATCAGTTGAAAAAAAATTTCCAGTGAAAATTTACACGAAACAGAGTTTTGAAATGAGGGTGTGTTTATGTAGATTGACGACAAAATGCTTAAAATATAAAAAATGCTATTTTTTTATTAAATTGATATTTCTTAAATAATTTTGTTGTAAGGGAGGTATCACAACAAAAGTATTTAAGAAAAATCCTTTGTTTGGACGTTGAAAAATACGACGGTTTATTTCATTTCATAGTGCAACACTCACTCACTCATCGCTAGTTTTGAAGTACACGTGAAAACTAATGAACCCTCCAAAGGAATTTTTCCAATTCCATCAAAAAGGAACTTTTTGCTTCTTCGAAAGTTTGATACAAAAATCAGCCAATTTTTTATGTTTAAAATATATTTTGATATGTTTCATAGATCGTTAACTTTTTGTAATTTTTCTACATTTTTTTCAGCACAGTTGTAGAACGATAACCACTACTAAAATGTAGAATAAATTTGTTGGAAAAAAATTTTAGCCGGGGTCTCAAAACCATAAAAGGCTCAAAAATTTACAAGTGTTCGGTTACCCGAGCAGACTTTTATGGCAAAATTAAAGCAAATTTTGCTATCACGCCCTGAGAGCCAAATTTGCTCTCATTTTGCTTGACATAAGGTGGTAGGGGAGATGAGGGCATAACGAGCACCCGAGGCATAATGAGAACTACGCTTTTCTACGAAAGTGCGTATTTTCTTGAATAAATTTTCATGAGGATTTGTTTCGTACTTCCTATAGTATTAATTTTTCACAAAAAAAGGAATCTCCTTATAATCTTTACAAAGATATTTAAAAAAAACTAGCTTGGTTCTCAAGTTACGAAAATATTATAATTTTTGAGCACCACGAAATAAGATCTTATGATCTTAAAATAACCTTGATCTATAATGTACGCACTGCAACATGATGTACACATTGTTTCTCAATTTTTACCATCATAAAATTTTTGATTTTTCACTTTTATCAATTTTAAAACACGTTTTTACTTAAATTTGTTGACTAGGGGCATATAGAGCACCATATTATCGAGGCATAATGAGCATTTTCTGCCGTAGAATCTAGCAGCGAATTAAAATTGATTTATAGCGCCACACCTTGACTAGTTTTCATCCGACAATTTAGCCTATTGGTAAGGTGTCGGAGAGGTAATCAAAAGACTAGAGTAAGATTTCTGTTCGAGGTGATTTTTTTCCATTCACAATTCATGATCGATTTTTTTATTTGTTATTTATTTCTTATCAACGGATCACATGTTGATCCAAATGATTACTTAAAATTAAAAATTAAAAATTAAAAACATAACATTAAGTCTAACTATGGGGTTCTCAAGGCCCGTATCACTTTTCTTCGGAAAACGTCCCTCGAAACGTCGAAGTCAAAATGCGCCGAGAAACGGTTGAACGATCTCATTGCGCCGATGAGGGCGCTGTTAGCTCCGTAATTGTTCATTCGAAGGGGAATGTACAACTGAAGATCCAGATTTCTAAGACCACGGGGTCGTACACTAAGCGGAATAGCCTCCAGTAGCGTGGGACAGTCGATTCGCGATGACAGGAGGTCGGCGACGAATGAGGCACGTGTTGCTTGTCTGCGAGCTTGAAGAGTATCGATATCTATGAGGCGGCATCGATTTTCGTAGCTAGGTAAGCGAAAAGGGTCTTGCCAGTTCAGGTGTCTAAGGGCGTATCGCAAGAATCGCCGCTGGATAGCCTCGAGCCGATCGACACCGTTCTGGTAGTAGGGACACCAGACAGCAGATGCGTATTCAAGGATGGAACGAACGATGCTGCAGTATAGGCTTTTCAGGCAATATACATCCTTGAAGTCCTTCGCCACTCTAAAAATGAAACCGAGACTTCTGGATGCTTTGTCAATCACGTAGTTGGTGTGTGCCTTGAATTCCAAGCGCTGATCTAAGATTACGCCAAGATCGTTAACGTGGTTCACACGTGAGATGGGTCCGTCTCCTAGGAAGTACTCCGCGATTAAAGGTTGCCGCTTACGAGAAAAGCTGATGACTGCACATTTGTTGCGGTTTAATGGCAGACAGTTAAGGTCGCACCAATCAGCGAAGAGGTTAAATTGACATTGCAGAAAATTTATGTCGTCGTGGTCGTTTATGGTGTAAAATAGTTTTAGGTCATCGGCATAGCAGAGTTTGGGGACGTCGAGGAGTGACAACACGTCGTTGAAATAAATTAGGAAAATGATCGGTCCTAGATGGCTACCTTGGGGCACACCAGAGGTGGCTGGGAACTGCCTGGAAAAGGTGTCACCCGTTCGAACAATCAATTTACGACCGGTTAAGTAACTGCGGAACCAGCCCAGTAGCGTACCACATAATCCTAAGCGTTCGAGTTTTCCGATGGCAATCTCATGGTTCACCTTGTCGAATGCAGCGGACAGATCGGTGTAGATTGCATCAGTTTGAGATTTGGCAGCAAAACTTTCATGCACAACAGAAGTGAACGTTAGCAAGTTACTTGTTGTAGAGCGTTTGGGCATGAATCCGTGCTGATCATTGGAGATGTAATTTTTGCAGGACGTGAAGAAAGGATCCAAGATCACCAATTCAAATAATTTGGCAATAGAACATAAAGCAGAGATTCCACGGTAATTGTTAATATCTCTCCTATCTCCTTTTTTATGAACCGGGAACATGTAAGCTTCCTTCCATAGTAGAGGGAAGATGGCTCTATCAAGCGAAGCTTGAAAAATGAGCCGAATAGGGGTCAGCAAAACAGGCATGAAACTTTTCAAAAAAGCAGCTGGTATCCCGTCCGGACCTGTAGAAAAGGAATTCTTGAGCTTCGCTGCTGCTTTAGAGATGGCTGCCTCCTCGATTTCGAAACCATTTATTGAAAAGCCCACTGGCGAAACGTTCCTGACAGCACTAGCTAAATGTTCTGGGGATGTTGAAGCTGAAGTGAAGATACTGGAAAATTTTTGGGCGAAGAGATCGCAGATACCACGATCGGAGTTCGCCGTGATGTCGTCCAAAAACATGTTTGAAGGTATACCGGGTTCCTTACGCTGACTCTTTACGTGTTTCCAAAAAGATTTTGGGCAAGACTTGAGGTTACGTTGTACGCGACGTAGGTAGTTATGGTAACAACGTTCGCTGGCTTTTTTATAAACGGAGTTAAGTTTACGGTATATATCCTTAGTGTAGGATGATTTTTGCTTCTTGTAATTTCGAAGAGCACACCTTTTGGCAGTCTTCAGTTGTCGCAGTTCAGTCGTGATCCAGGGGATTCGCGTATTTCCGCTGCTAGAGCGTTTTGGAACGTGGCGATCGATGACATAATTCAGAATGTGTGAGAAGGTATCAGCAGCGGCGTTAGGATTTGACAGATCAAGCTCAGATACCCAGTCGATAGTTGCCAGAATGTGAGAGATGTCATCGAAGTTGGCGTTTTTGAAGTCGAGGTAGAAGGTCGCTGGTTTTCCTACTGTAGCAATCGGTCTAGTTATTTCAAGTGATGCCAGTAGAGCAGGGTGATGTGGGACTACTTTAACTAGCGATGCAGGAGCGAGTTCGATGAACGGTAAACGAGATCCATCATTGGCAAAGCAAAGGTCCAGCGTACGACCGTATTCGTTCACCACGCCGTTAATCTGGCGCAAGGTCGCTGTACTCAAGGAGTCCAATATGATGTTTGAAATGTTTATTTGATAATGTTTATTGTTACATTATACGGCTAGTAGCATCATCCTCCGAACAAAGCACTTAATGTATGAGCATGCGTGAATTGTTTGTATTCTACAAACAGACCTAGATTATTTTGTTATTGCTTTGTTTGATGAATCTACGACTCACCCGACTTCATCGAATTGAATTCGCTGCTAGATTCCCCGGCAAAAACGCACATCTTGCTCTGATTAATGGTGCTCATACTGCCTCAGGGGGGGTTCTCATTATGCCTCCACAATGGCTGGTTTTCAGCTTTTGGCAAAATTTTTTAAAATGCATTTTTTAACGTTTTCATCTAGTTTTTCACGTTTCAGCCCGTTAGGGAATAGGCTTTTCAAGTGTCTGAACACGAAACAATAATGTAACCTCCATATTATAGCTATTTTCTATGGTTAAATAACCGTTTTCCTTAAGGTGGCCATTATGCCCCCATCTCCCCTACACAGCAAAAATGAGAGCACAAATTTTCATACTTGGTTAGCAAAGTGATACCAAATTTTGCTAAATCTGAGACCCTAACTACACCTCGTTTTCCGAGAGCTTGGAGAGCACAATGAGGTCAAAATAAAGCATCACATAATTTCCAATGATAGCAAAATTTGGAGTTATTCAGCTTTTAAAATGATATTAAAACGAGACATCATTCGGATCTCAAAAAAGGCAAAATTCAGCATCGCTTTGCTGGTCACGTAAGAAAATTATTGCTCTCTATTTTGTTGTGGACCACCTTTATCTTGCAAAATTTAGAGCGATTTTGAATTTCATGGCGTGATAGCAAAACTATATAATTATGCAGTAATAGAATGCTCGCTAAACCTTCCAAGTTTCTAGCATTAAAAACCGAGTCGGATGATAAGCAAATAAAATCGGGCCAAGATGATATATTGGCAGCTTAAAAGATAAGGTAGTGAAAAACAAAAAAAAAACGAAAATGCATCTCCTGCCTACACAAAAGTGTTCAAACTGCGTCTTCGTGCAAGAAAACGCGCCTCCAACAAGTCGAGTCATATTTCATTTATTTTTCGGAAAAAAAAGTCAACAAAGTAAGTTGCTAATCTAAAAGTAATGGCTGAAAAATAAATTTAAAATGTTTTTTTTTTTTTGGAAATAATGAAAAATAAAAATTAGGGAAATGGGCAGATATTGCCTGGAAGGCTCAATGAAATTTAGAAATTTTTATGTCATAATTATCATGAAAACGATTATTTATGCTCCTGTATCGTTTTGGTATAATGTACTTTGAATATCAATCGATAATTATTAAAATTAAAACATTTAAAATAAAATCCAACGAAAAAAATCTGGTTTGTTAAAAATTCTTAATAGACCCGAGCAGATTTTTACGGCATTTATGTTATTCATGTATGCAAATTAAGAACGAAATTTTGATATTGAACCACCTTAATTCGGGCAAAGTAATACATACCAAATTTCGCTAACAAAACATGATAAGCATAATTTGGTTTATTTTTCGCAAAGGTCTTTTCTGTTTTCTACGAAGTGTATTTAATGAGGTGTATTATTTTTAATCGAACATGTGAAAAAAAACTGATTGAGTTGATTGAGCTGAGAAATAAGTTTATCAGTAAATTTCACACTCGATTCCGGTTGATAAAAACCTTTTCTCACAACTCCATCAAGTCAAACGCCTGAGTTTATGTAAAAAAATGGTGCTTAAAAATTGCATAAGATGATAATCTTATAAGGGACGCCGGGGCAATTGTAGATGTTATTTTTCGTATACATAGTTCAACTTTGAAGAACCATAATGAAATCAGTAGTAGACCAATTTTGATAAAAAAAAAAACAAAGCTCAATGTGCTGCTGAATAAAAAAACAGAAAAAAAAGCTTGATAAATAATTCTCTTAGGACTTTTTTTTTTAAATATTTTGTGGGTTGTTGACATTAATTTACAGCTCTACTTTGATAAATATATAAAAATATATCAAGAACCAAAGTTTAAGTGTTTTGATAAAATCAACATTTTTCCTCATATTAAGCGTAATTTTTTCCTTACTTTTTCAATTTTAGTGTAAGGATAGTCTCAATGAGATATTGTCCCTTCAGATTAAATTGAAAATAATGCACATTTGATTACAACTGGACATCGTAGTTAAAAATCAAAAAGGGGAAAAGTCCATACACAGTTTCAGTGTTAGATAGATACCATTTGACATAAACATTCAGAACAATTTTGAAATAATTTTTTTTACATATCAACTGTCTCCACTAACCCCTTGTACCTTAACACTAACACCTTCATGCAGACTACGCAATTACGAAGCATGAGAAAACCACTATTTCTTTTCTTGTTGTAATTCTAGGCTTTGCATTTTCAAAGGCGCTTAAATATATTCAATTCACCATACTGCTAATTTTTTGTTTTGTTTAAGGCTTTAACTGGCTTATATGAAGTAGGACTACCAAAACAAAAGAAACAAATCTAATATTAATTTAAAATCCATTCTATAGTACTGTTTTCATAAACAAATTTCAAGAAAATATTGACTATTTCGTGATAAATTATTCAGGGACCGCGATGAGATGAAGTTTATATGACTTTG